>NW_026928915.1:285000-356298 GCF_032062105.1 Saccostrea cuccullata | reverse complement strand
TTATGGTAAATGATGATTAGCAATTCGGTTGACATATGTTGCATCCCAAATAAAGCTACAGTTATTATTTCTGTACAAATTGAATCAGCTGATTGATCGAACAAACACAGATAATATTGGCAGAAAAAAATCATGACTAACTGTCGTAAAAGCCCTTGAGTGTATTTTTTCATACACACAGATTCAATACTTTTGACAATCTCACACATAAACTTAAAATTCAGAGGTTAAGAGGTTAAGATTCCGGAAAGATCCAATTTGTTTTACCGGTCCTTCGGACCGATTACATGAAGAAAATAACAGGACTTTCGAAATATTTACCAGTTTTGCCGGTGGGACCGGTGGATTTCAAAAACTCTGGTGTATTAAATAAACTAACTAAGTATATAGTTATGATGAGCAAGAGTGCTTCTTCCAAAATTGTGAATTTTATGGCCCCAGGGTCAGGGGTTCTGTTGTTACGGCAGGGCTCTATTGATTATATAGTTAAAATTCATTATTCTTTGCAAATCTTCTTCTCTGCTTCTGGGTATTAAATAAACTGACTAAGCACATAGTTATGATGAGCAAGAGTGCCTCTACCAAAATTGTGAATTTTATGGCCCCAGGGTTAGGGGTTCTGGTGTTAGGGCGGGGCTCTATTGATTATATAGTAAAAATACATTAATTCTTTGAAAATATTTTCCTTTGCTTCTGGGTTTTATGCCAATGATCCAAGTATATATATATATTTATGATGAAGAAAGGTGCATCAAGCAAAGTGGTTTCTTTATGCCCCCAGGGTCAGAGGGGGGTGGGAGGTTACATAGTCTGAAAATAAATTATTGCTTTGAAATCTGCTCTTTGGTATTAATCAACCATTTTATGATAACATTTGCAAAATTTTGAAATATGTAGCCCATGGGTCAGCGGTTCCTTTAGGGTGAGTAGCACAACTGGGTATAAAGTGGAAGTGCATTTTCTCTTTGTTACTCTGATCTACCTCTGGGTAATAAGTAAATAGAGTAAGCATTCTAAGTTAAAAATTATGATAAGCAATGGTGCCTCTTTCAAAATTGTAAATTGTGAATTTCATGGCCTCTGGTTTAAAACACGAACCAAATTTAATTGTTTGAAAGTTGTTACACAATACTCAGGTGACCTATAAGGCCCGTGGGCTTCTTGTACTTAATAGCTGATCAGTTGTTTCAATAAATTTCCATGCACCAGCTTTAAGGTCACACTTTTCCCAAGGGGCTTATGGTTTATAAACTAAATATTTACATTCCTTATTGAAATCCATTAGAAATCCACGACGTTCATATTTCTAGAACACACGCTAAACTTGTGACCACATGTTAGAATACACAGTAGGAACTATATGTATTTTCAATACTCTAGGAACATCAAAATGTAAAACGTTTTATTTCAGTTTAATGACAAGAGGCCCATGGGCCACATCGCTCACCTGAGCACTGTGGCTAGGAAAAAGTCGAAATTGGTTTATTATTGAAAAGTTTAAATCCAAAAGTAGTCCCATGACCAATCATGGCTTTGCTATTCTTGAGAAAAAGATTTTTAAAGAATTTTTCTATATATTTCATGTAAAACTTTGGTCAGCCATTGTGACCCCGCCCTACCCCTGGGGGTCATATTTTGAACAAACTTGAATCAACACTACCTGAGAATGCTTCCATATAAATATGATCAATTATGGCTTTGCTATTCTTGAGAAGAAGATTTTTAAAAAAATTTCCTAGATATTTCTGTGTAAAACTTTGGTCGGCCATTGTGGCCCCGCCCTACCCCCGGGGGTCATATTTTGAACAAATTTGAATCTACACTACCTAATGATGCTTCCATATAAATATGATCAATCATGGCTTTGTTATTCTTGAGAAGAAGATTTTTAAAGAATTTTCCCATATATTTCTATGTAAAACTTTGGTCGGCCATTGTGGCCCCGCCCTACCCCCGGGGGGCATGATTTGAATAAACTTGAATCTACACTACCTGAGACTGCTTCCATATAAATCTGATCAATCATGGCTTTGTTATTCTTGAGAAGAAGATTTTTAAAGAATTTTCCCATATATTTCTATGTAAAACTTTGGTCGGCCATTTTGGCCCCGCCCTACCCCCGGGGGTCATGATTTGAACAAACTTGAATCTACACTACCTGAGAATGCTTCCATATAAATATGATCAATTATGGCTTTGTTATTCTTGAGAAGAAGATTTTTAAAGAATTTTCCTATATATTTCTATGTAAAACTTTGGTCGGCCATTGTGGCCCGCCCTACCCCCGGGGGTCAAGATTTGAACAAATTTGAATCTACACTACCTGAGAATGCTTCCATATAAATATGATCAATTATGGCTTTGCTATTCTTGAGAAGAAGATTTTTAAAGCATTTTCCTATATATTTCTAGGTAAAACTTTGGTCGGCCATTGTGACCCCGCCCTAACCCCAGGGGTCATGATTTGAACAAATTTGAATCTACACTACCTAATGATGCTTCCATATAAATATGATCAATCATGGCTTTGTTATTCTTGAGAAGAAGATTTTTAAAGAATTTTCCCATATATTTCTATGTAAAACTTTGGTCGGCCATTGTGGCCCCGCCCTACCCCCGGGGGGCATGATTTGAACAAACTTGAATCTACACTACCTGAGAATGCTTCCATATAAATCTGATCAATCATGGCTTTGTTATTCTTGAGAAGAAGATTTTTAAAGAATTTTCCCATATATTTCTATGTAAAACTTTGGTCGGCCATTGTGGCCCCGCCCTACCCCCGGAGGTCATGATTTGTACAAATTTGAATCTACACTACCTAAGGATGCTTCCATATAAATATGATCAATCATGGCTTTGTTATTCTTGAGAAGAAGATTTTTAAAGAATTTTCCCATATATTTCTATGTAAAACTTTGGTCGGCCATTGTGGCCCCGCCCTACCCCCGGGGGGCATGATTTGAATAAACTTGAATCTACACTACCTGAGAATGCTTCCATATAAATCTGATCAATCATGGCTTTGTTATTCTTGAGAAGAAGATTTTTAAAGAATTTTCCCATATATTTCTATGTAAAACTTTGGTCGGCCATTTTGGCCCCGCCCTACCCCCGGGGGTCATGATTTGAACAAACTTGAATCTACACTACCTGAGACTGCTTCCATATAAATATGATCAATTATGGCTTTGTTATTCTTGAGAAGAAGATTTTTAAAGAATTTTCCTATATATTTCTATGTAAAACTTTGGTCGGCCATTGTGGCCCCGCCCTACCCCCGGGGGTCATGATTTGAACAAACTTGAATCTACACTACCTGAGCATGCTTCCATATAAATATGATGAATTATGGCTTTGTTATTCTTGAGAAGAAGATTTTTAAAGAATTTTCCTATATATTTCTATGTAAAACTTTGGTCGGCCATTTTGGCCCCGCCCTACCCCCGGGGGTCATGATTTGAACAAACTTGAATCTACACTACCTGAGGATGTTTCCCCATAAGTTTCATCTTTCCTGGCACAGTGGTTCTTGAGAAGAAGATTTGCCACCAAATTTTCATTAATTCCCAATTATCTCCCCTTTAATGAGAGCGTGGCCCTTCATTTGAACAAACTTGAATCCCCTTCACCCAAGGATACTTTGTGGCAAGTTTGGTTGAAATTGGCCCAGCGGTTCTTGAGAAGAAGTCAAAAATGTGAAAAGTTTACAGACTGACGGACGCCGGACAAAATGTGATCAGAAAAGCTCACTTGAGCTTTCAGCTCAGGTGAGCTAAAAACACTTTGTGGCCCAACCATGCATGATATGAAATATGAATTAAAAACACATTTCAAGGAGTTGCTATATTTATTCTAAATCTCAATTCCATAAATGAAAAGACCAAAAAAACAAAAACAAAATTAAATCTACACTTCCTGAGGATGCTTCCACATAAGTTTCATATTTCCATGCCTAATGGTTCTTGAGAAGATTTTTAAAAGATGCCATTAATTTTTCATCAATTCATAATTATCTCCCCTTGGAAGAGGGTTTGGCCCTTCATTTGAACAAACTTGAATCCCCTTCACCCAAGGATACTTTGACAAGTCTGGTTGAAATTGGCCAAGTGGTTCTTGAGAAGAAGATGAAAATGTGAAAAGTTTATGAAGACTATGACAACAACAGCGATGAAAGAAAATGGACAAATTTTGATCAGAAAAGCTCACTTGAGCCTTTGACTCATGTGAGCTAAAAATACAGCTTACTCATAGGTGCCATTTTCAGGAACAGTCCACATTTGTATTCCATGAAGAGACCCGCTGTCCACAATCTTGACATCTGTTTTGGTGGATTTATAAACCGAGTCACACTGGGACTGCATAGGGCCAGCTGATCCAAAGGCGTTGCAATTGATAAATTTATATTCTGGAAAGATAACAATCATAGTGCACAGGATAAAAAATCGGAAGGAAATATCAAACCAATCATAAATATCAATTATATTAATATAAATTGCTTGAATTCTACTAAGATACATGAATATAATAAGGATAATAAAAACTGTCCTGTCCTTTTTTCTAGCTGAACATAGTTACCTTACCCCCTTCCCTCGGGCTCCCCATCCATTAAACTATTTTTCCCGAAATAAAATCAATGGAAGAAATCAAATTGCATGTTGACATATGCTAGAGCTGAAGACTCCTCTAGTCTGCCATATATATGACTGTAACTTATCAAACACATTTGACATTGAAAACATTTGATATTGCAAATCTATCCGAGTGCCATCTCTAAATGTTTCTTCAGGGACTAACAAACTGAACTTCATTTCATATAAAATCTTTTATCACCTCTCATGGGTTTCTCATAGTTTTCTGTTTACTATGATATACAGCTAAACCTGCTTATAAAGAATCTCAGATTATAAAGAATTCTTGATTTCTAGATATAGCAAAGATCCAAAACCATTTCTTTACAAAAAGTTACCTTTGGGAGGAAAAAAAAAATAATAAAGAACAGAGTAAAAATCTGTACGTTGGAATTAATTGTTCTCCAATTCTTGATATCACGTACATTCTTGTAATTTTTCAGCAAACTCTACTCCTTTGATGTGACTTACAACTAGGATAACCAATGCTTTGTAGTACATTTTAAAATTTTTTTTACAGTTAATGTAACAAAAGGGACAGATTTTTTTCATGTTGTCACTCATGTTTCACACTGTCACAAAATCACGCTTTAATTCAATAAATTAACAACAAAACTTCAAATTCAATGATATAAACCCGACCCCGTCTATTAGTTTACTGTCAGTCGAGGCCTCAATACGGAAGCCGTGGGGAGAACAAACGAATTAAATCTAAGCTTGAGAAAGAGTGCAGAAATTGTTTTGATCAAAATACAACCATTCTCTTTCAAACTTAAGAAAGTGATATGAATTTTTTTTACTCAAATTAATGAAACGTTTTGAAAATCTAAAACTGAAAATATTAATTGTAAATCACACTTGTAAACAAAGTACTCTCCTGCATAGTATTTCGACTGCATACGCATCATTCATTGTTTACTTCTGGAAAATATTAATTCGGACCAAATGAAATTCGGACAATTCAAAAAGGTTTCTATTCTTAGCAATTTTTGAATTTTCTAGTCCAAAGTAAATGAAAAACGTGAGGATATATATATTATTAACACTTTTGTTTTAAGTGTGTTGCTTAACAAAATTAAGTTGTTATCTAAGCTTGATTTTAAAAAATCACCTTTGGGCCAAATTTTTTTTATTGGTTGTTTTACGGATCCGCCGACCCCATTTTTCTAAGTTTTGGAAAAAAAATAAAAATTCCATTCAATCCTTTTTTTATAATCGCCGATCGAACTTTACTTCAATCATATGAAAAAAATCCGGAAATGACCGTACATTGTTATACCCCCCGCTTGAAAAGCGGGAGGTATATAGTAATCGGGATTTCCGTCCGTCCGTCCATCTGTACGTCCGTCCGTCCGTCTGTTACGCTTTATCTCTTATCCACAACTCCTCTTATACTACTGAGTAAAATTTAATGAAACTTTCACAGAATCTTTATTACATATTGCCATCGTGCACCTCCTATTTTACTTTTTTATTCGACACGTATTTTAGGTTTCCCAGAGCAAAACATGGACATTGCCATTTTTTGTTTACCTATGACGTCACATAATAGAAGCTTCTGGATAACATTGATAGGAGGAGTTATTCCTCTTTACACATTACCGTAAAACAATATAAAGCAACACATCGACATTATGGGAGGCGGGGGGTATCATTTAGTGAGCTCATTGCTCACAGTACCTCTAGTTTGAATTTTACTTAGTTGTGATCAGAATCATGTAAACGCTTCCACTATTGACCCTCAAAAAAAAAAAAACCCTGCAAGCGTTTTATAGTCAGAGATGAAATAAGTATGACGGCCATGTGAAACATTTTAGGTTTTTCAAAACAGAATATAAATGTTTTAAGGACAGTAGTACATGTATGACAGTTTTTATGAACTGATCAGACTGGTGATTATTCTATTATGATGTTATCTGATCAGCGAATGGAGTGTGGTGGTTGAGGAAATTACAGCCAAAACCAACGAATCTGATGTTATCACTTGCACTCCATCCGACACCCATAACTTTTCTTTGAGGGTATGGCGAATTTTTAAACAGTTATATCTAATGGTTAGTTAACAGTTCATATATTATTTATGACAATTTTAAAAGAACATGTTTGACTGTATTTTAAAAATCTGCAAGACGTGTTGTCAATTGTTAAAATGTCAGAGAAATAAAAGATTTTTTGTCTTTCAGTACTGCTCAGTACTTTGATTATTTTTAGTCCATTTTTTTTGGAGGGGTTAGGGCATGAAAGTAAAATATTTATTTTGTTCTTTCATGATATTTAAAATGTTTGTATTCAGTAGCCTTTTAATACAAACAATCAATATACAATACAAAAGACCATATGGTCCATGAAGCTCACGAGTAATACCCCTACATGCCCCTACCCCTAAAAAAATACCTTACATGCCATAAACAAAGACAATGTTAAAATTTCCAGCATTTTTGAGGAGCAGTTGCTGAGAAAACTGTGACAGAAACTTGTTACAGATGGATAAACACACAAACAGACCTCTTTTGTGCATTAAATAACATGCAGTTTTAACAATTTTAAAAAATATGGTGTAAGGTAAAAATATAGGATTTGCATTTCCTCAGAAAGCTTCCACTTAATTAAGTTTGAGCTTATCTGGTCAAGTTGTTTAGAAAATTTTATTTTTAATGACCCTTTCCATTTTTTGCATTTTCTTGTTTATCTCCCTTAGAAGGGGGGGGGGGGTATTTGGCCCTTCATTTTCACAATTTATAACTTCTTTTACCAAGGGACTCTTTTTAAACTTACAGATGAATGGACAATGGGCGATCAGAAAAGCTCACTTGAGCTTTCAGCACAGGGGAGCAAAACATCGTAGAAATACATATACAGTATGAATAACAACAAACTGGAAATAGTTAACTAGTAGTATCACAAGGAAAATAGAAAATTTAATAAATACTAAACTTTTTGTTTTGTGGTTCAATATTAAAATTCCCACAGGAAAAGATTTTTTTTCCGTTTGCCATTTGACCAAACATTAGCATTGTCCTAATCTGCTTATTCTCTCTTCCATACTTAAATTAAGCTGACTTTATAAATAAGAAATTTTGTGAGACAGGCTATCTAGTGCTAGGACATGTTAATCATCTTCTTTAAGCAGATGTCTCATACAAAACTTTCTTTAAAATCACACAAATAACTCAAGTGGATAATGGGCAAGGGGTCCATTATAAGACCAAACTAATGCTGTGCTAAACATGTACTGAACAATCTTTCTAGTATGAACCAGAAGCGAAAAAATAGGCCCCAGGCCTCTTCCTCTTCTAAATCAAATTTAAGAAACCAGAAGTCTCTGTCAAGACTGTAGCTCTACTGGTTTGTACTTATCAAAAACCATTGCACTATTTTATGCATCTTTGTGTAGTCTACTTGTGTGCCAACTTATTTTGAAATCAAACTAAAACTGTAGAAGGAGTAGCGTTTTAAAAGAATTTCACAGAAAATTCTATTTTTAGTAACCATGGTAACACAGTTCATCGAAATCAAAAACCGATGCACTATTCTATGTATCTTAGTGTAGTCTACTTGTGTGCCAAGTTAAATTGAAATCAGACCAAAACTGTAGAATGAGTAGCATTTTAAAGGAATTTCACAGAAAATTTTATTTTTAGTAACCATGGCAACACCGTTCATCGAAATCAAAAACCAATGCACTATTCTATGTATCTTAGTGTAGTCTACATGTGTGCCAAGTTATACTGTAATCAGACCAAAACTGTAGAAGGAGTAGCGTTTTAAAGGAATTTCACAGAAAATTCTATTTTTAGTCACCATGGCAACACCGTTCATAGAAATTAAAAACCGATGCACTATTCTACGTATCTTAGTGTAGTCTACTTGTGTGCCAAGTAATACTGAAATCAGACTAAAATTGTAGGAAGAGTAGCGTTTTGAAAAATTGTTTACAGACAGACGGACGGACGCCGGACGCATCACTATCGCATAAGCTCTTCTGGTCTCTGACCAGTAGAGCTAAAAACTACAATCAAATTCTTAATCTCATTTCTGCATGGTTATACCTTTAATCATCAAGAGCGTACAGACAGAATTACATTAACCTAAAAACAAAAGATGCACACTTCTTAAAATTCAATCTTTTTAAAAGATTAATTTATACATACTGTACGTACTATCATACAGTACCATTTGCTTTGGAATTGTGTTTCATACATAAACATTTATAAAGCTTTTACAATCAATGATATAATCTTATTAAACATAATTCAAAGAGACATTTGTTTATGTTGAATCCAGACTGACTCGGTCATAAGCCATGGCAGATGCCGAGACAAACTTCTTCCATTTGAAATGTCACTAATTAATCCTCATGATCTTCTAACAGCTAGCACTATGGTGTCTTGGAGTCATTTCCTTCGATTATATATTTTCTTCTTGATCTGTGACTTGCATGCTAAAGGATTCTTTATCATGTCATGAGGAGAATTATTGGAGTACCACATCAGATATACTCTAAATGAAATCATGAAATATTAACTAAAGTAAATATGTTACTATTATTAGCCTCTCGCTGAGAGAAAACCTTCTTTGTTTAATTTATTATTGTCCCCCGCGAAAGCGAGGGGACATTAAATCTCATTCGTCTGTCCATCCGTCTGTCTGTCCGTCACAAAAACTTTAACCTTACCCATAACTTTTGATTTAGTAGAGCTATGACTTTCATGTTTCACATGTGTATTCCTTGTGATAAGACCTTTCTTTGGGTTCCACCAAATTTTACCTTTTTGACCTTGGAATTGACCCACTTTTACACAAATATTCCAAACTTTTACTTTGGCCATAACTTTTGATTGGTAGAAACTATAGGACTTCCATATTTCACATATATATTCTTTGTGACAAGGCCTTTCATTGGATACCAACAACTTTGACTTTTTGACCTTGACCTTGGAGATTTCCGTACTTATGAAAAAAAAATTTTTACCTTGACCATAACTTTTAAACGGTATGGGCTAGGGCTTTCATACTTCATATATGTAATTCTTGTGAGAAGACCTTTCATTGGATACCAAGAATGTTGACCCTTTGACCTTGACCTTGGAGTTTGACCTACTTTTATAAACTTTGACCTTGGCCACAACTTTTGAACAGTAGATACTAGGACTTTCATATTTCACTTATGTATTTTTTGTGGTGTCACCTTTCATTTGATATCAACAACCTTGACCTTTTTACCTTGACCTTGGAGATTTTTTTGTACTTATGAAAAAACTTTAACCTTGACCATAACTTTTGAATGGTAAGGGCTAGGGCTTTCATACTTCACATATGTAATCGTTGTGAGAAGACTTTTCATTGGATACCAAGAACTCTAACCCTTTGACCTTGACCTTGAAGTTCAGTGATGATTTCTAAATAAATGGCATATGATAGGGTGTTCATATTACACACAACATATCATAAAAAATGACATCTCAACCACAAAGACAACGAAAGTAGAGGACCACAATTCCTTGAATTTGATTGCTTTTTAAAATTTTTTTAAAAACTTAAGTTTTAACAAACTTATGTCATTGGTTGCTGAGTAAGATTTATGGTCTGAAGGACCTAAAGAAAACTTAAAAAACCAGAAGTCTCTGTCGAGACTGTAGCTCTACTGGTTTGTACTGATCAAAAACCGATGCACAGAATTATGTATCTTAGTGTAGTCTACTTGTGTGATAAGTTACGCTGAAATCAGACCAAAACTGTAGAAGGAGTAGCATTTTAAGGTAGGTCGCGGGTTTGCTTTTGTCATCAATTTTGGTACACAATTTTGACGATTCGAGCGGTTGTTTTGTGCACATTTGATTATGATGTCAGTTACGTCACAAAGGCAACGTCACGTTGTTTCCCGTTTAATTCTCTGCAAATGACTTCAAGTCTGTACGAATTTAAAAGTAGATTTAACACAAAGTGCATGCTTTTGTACGTAAACCTCGTACATGTTTTATAATTAAATTTCAGTCTGAATGCTGGTGTGATAATATGTAATGTCTTAGGACTGATTAAATACAATACCAAGTGAAAGCAATAAATTATATTTGAAGTGTAACTAAACTGCTTAAAGTCAATCAGAATAAATCAGCGTAAAAGTTATGGCAGAAAGAAAGTTTTCATGAATAAAAAAAATTGCTTAGCGAGAAACATGAGGGATTGTATGTGCGCACGTTATTTGAGACTCAGGGTAACTTGACTTCAAATCAAAGCCGGGGCGAAAATATGCGTATACCTTTCAGGATGTAAAATTAATCCTCATCACTAAAAACGAGTTATACATTTGTATTTAATTACAAGTATTTTCCTGTGTTTTTTTTTAATTATCATTATTAATATTGGTTGGTTGTTATGTATTTAAATCTCGTGCACTCGCCTTGTTTTGCTTACTAATACCGGGTAAATTGTGAAATGCATTTAAAAACCAAATTAATTCAAAAACTTGGATTTTAAGACTTACAAACACTGAAAACAATTTACAAGTATGATTTTTTTTTCTATATATTTTTTATGACAAAAACTCAACGTGTAAAAGCTAAATGGAAGTGTTTTACTTTTTGCGTATTGAAATTTAATTCAGAAAATTCGAAATTAAAAAAAGCTTGAGATTTAGAGCCATGTACTATAGCTTGCGACGAATATAGAAAGAACATTGAAGGTAAACCCCCCCCCCCCCCCGCCCACTTATTTCCTCATTATAGGGATGTTTTCCGTACCGTTTTCAAATAAAGTGATCAAATTTTTGTTTTATGTCTGAAATCCTATTGACCGTGCATTTCCTAAAAATACAGGTACTTATATTTTTTCACTCGCGGTCAACATTGTCGCTGCATGTTAATGTCGCTGCACGAGGATTATTTATACCTTTCATTCTGACTTTGTGATCACAATATGAATTTCACAATACTAGTGAAAATAAGTTGCTGGTCATCCTAATATGTCTCCGCAATGAATTAAATGATGAATAAAATTAAATTTGGTATCGATATCACCTTTTAATTCTTGCATATTCTATAGGTCAATATATTTATACTCGTACTGTAAACGTGACTACGATCAAGATATGACGTTGTAGATATTAATAACGTCATAAACGCCACATTTTAGTATTTTAAAAGAAAACTTTGAAATTACTTAGCAAAAAATCTAGCGAGAAGACATATTGCTTTTTTAATTTTAATGGTTTTGTTTTTACCTCATCTTGACATTTTGAAATTCCTGAATAATTCATCTACGTCTTTAAAAAGTTATCCAACCTTTTTAAAAGAAACTATTTTCAGAAATTGGCTTAAAAACGTCATTTTCCCATATATTTCAATGGTAAAAGCGTCAAAAAGGATTAAAAACTATACCGCGTTTACAGTACTATAACATTAAAAATACTTAGGCAAATTTAAAAAAAATTGCAGATGATACGCTTTAAATTCTCAGGAACATTTTATCAAATTTTCAGGATATGTTTTCTCGTAAGAATTTTTAAGCAGCAAACCCGCGACCTACCTTAAAGGAATTCCACAAAAAATTCTACTTTTAGTAACCATGGCTACACCGTTCATTGAAATAAAAAACCGATGCACTATTAAATGTAAATTGGTGTAGTTTACTTGTGTGCCAAGTGATAATGAAATCAGACCAAAACTGTAGAAGGAGTAGCGTTTTAAAGGAATTTCTCTAAAAATTCTATTTTTAGTAACCATTGCAACACTGCTCACTGAAATCAAAAACCGATGCACTATTTCATGTATCTTAGTGTAGTCTACTTGTGTGCCAAGTGATATTGAAATGAGACTAAAACTGTAGAAGGAGTAGCGTTTTAAAAAAATTTCACAGAAAATTCTATTTTTAGTAACCATGGCAATATCGTTCATCGAAATCAAAAACCGATGCTCTATTTTATGTATCTTAGTGTAGTCTACTTGTGTGCCAAGTTATATTGAAATCAGACTAAAACTGTAAAAGGAGTAGCGTTTTAAAGGAATTTCACAGAAAATTCTATTTTTAGTAACCATGGCAACATCGTTCATCAAAATCAAAAACCGATGCATTATTTTATGTATCTTAGTGTAGTCTACTAGTGTGCCAAGTGATATTGAAATGAGACTAAAACTGTAGAAGGAGTAGCATTTTAAAGGAATTTCACAGAAAATTCTATTTTTAGTAACCATGGCAACATCGTTCAGCGAAATCAAAAACCGATGCACCATTTCATGTATCTTAGTGTAGTCTACTTGTGTGCCAAGTAATACTGAAATCAGACCAAAACTGTAGAAGGAGTAGCGTTTTAAAGAAATTCCACAGAAAATTCTATTTTTAGTAACCATGGCATCACCACTCATCGAAATCAAAAACCAATGCACTATTTTATGTATCTTAGTGTAGTCTACTTGTGTGCCAAGTAATATTGAAATCAGACCAAAACTGTAGAAGGAGTAGCGTTTTAAAGGAATTTCTCAGAAAATTCTATTTTTAGTAACCATGGCAACATCGTTCAGCGAAATCAAAAACCGATGCACTATTTTATGTATCTTAGTGTAGTCTACTTGTGTGCCAAGTTATATTGAAATCAGAACAAAACTGTAGAAGGAGTAGCGTTTTAAAGGAATTTCTCAGAAAATTCTATTTTTAGTAACCATGGCAACACCGTTTATCGAAATCAAAAACCGATGCACTATTTTATGTATCTTAGTGTAGTCTACTTGTGTGCCAAGTTAAATTGAAATCAGACTAAAATTGTAGGAGGAGTAGCATTTTGAAAAATTGTTTACAGACAGACGGACAGACAGACAACTAGACAGACAGACGGACGGACGCCGGACGCATTACTATCGCATAAGCTCTTCTGGTCTCTGACCAGTAGAGCTAAAAAACATTTTTGGATTAAAAAAGAAACAAGGGCACTGCAAAGCAGGGCATCCTTTTACAACAGAGCACATCTAAAAATCAAAGAAGGTGCAGCATTCAACATTGATCCCAATACAAATCATGTCACCTCCATTTTGCACAAGGACAAACTAACACATACACACACATATATACATAAATGCACACACACAATTAACCATGCTATTACTATATTAGGCCAAAAATAAAACCAGAAGTCTCTGTCGAGACTGTAGCTCTACTGGTTTGTACTTAGCATTTTAAAGGAATTTCACAGAAAATTCTATTTTTAGTAACCATGGCAACACTGTTCATTGAAATCAAAAACCGATGCACTATTCTATGTATCTTAGTGTAGTCTACTTGTGTGCCAAGTTATATTGAAATCAGACCAAAACTGTAGGAGGAGTAGCGTTTTAAAGGAATTTCACAGAAAATTCTATTTTTAGTAACCATGGCAACACCGTTCATTGAAATCAAAAACCGATGCACTATTCTATGTATCTTAGTGTAGTCTACTTGTGTGCCAAGTTATATTGAAATCAGACCAAAACTGTAGGAGGAGTAGCGTTTTAAAGGAATTTCACAGAAAATTCTATTTTTAGTAACCATGGCAACACCGTTCATTGAAATCAAAAACCGATGCACAGAATCTATGTATCTTAGTGTAGTCTACTTGTGTGCCAAGTTATATTGAAATCAGACAAAAACTGTAGAAGGAGTAGCGTTTGAAAGGAATTTCACAGAAAATTATATTTTTAGTAACCATGGCAACACCATTCATTGAAATCAAAAACCGATGCACTATTCTATGTATCTTAGTGTAGTCTACTTGTGTGCCAAGTTATATTGAAATCAGACAAAAAATGTAGAAGGAGTAGCGTTTCAAAGGAATTTCACAGAAAATTCTATTTTTAGTAACAATGGCAACACCGTTCACCACAATTAAAAACCGATACACTATTCAGTGTATCATAGTGTAGTCTACTTGTGTGCCAAGTTATATTGAAATCAGACCAAAGCTGTAGAAGGAGTAGCATTTTAAAGGAATTTCACAGAAAATTCCATTTTTAGTAACCATGGCAACACCGTTCATTGAAATCAAAAACTGATGCATTATTCTATGTATCTTACTGTAGTCTACTTGTGTGCCAAGTTATATTGAAATCAGACCAAAACTGTAGAAGGAGTAGCATTTTAAAGGAATTTCATAGAAAATTCTATTTTTAGTAACCATGGCAACACCGTTCATCGAAATTAAAAACCGATGCACTATTCTATGTATTTTAGTGTAGTCTACTTGTATGCCAAGTTATATTGAAATCAGACCAAAACTGTAGGAGGAGTAGCGTTTTGAAAAATTGTTTACAGACAGATGGACAGACAGACGGACAGACAGACAGACAGACAGACAGACGGACGGACGCCGGACGCATTACTATCGCATAAGCTCTTCTGGTCTCTGACCAGTAGAGCTAATTAGCTTTGTTTGGCATTGCCTTCTGACTCAGGTAAATCGGTGCGGTCCAAAGAATTTTTTTCAGCTGATACAGATCGTAATTTTTTTTCGTTCTACATATCCAGATTTAGGTGTCTGTACGTTTGAATAATATACAAAATGGGAAAGAATCATGTTAACGCTTGATTGATCGAACAGTCTTCATTTAAAAGCGTCTATATGATGTTCAATATGTGTATCAAAAATCCAAGCATGGCTGTCGAAAGCGGTTAAACTTTGTATAACAGAAGTTGATGGCATGACTCTCTGCAATAATGTGTGTAGTGTCAAAAACATACTGACAAATCAGTTATACCAGTTTGAATTAGAAATTTCAAGGTACAATGTTCTGTCCAATTTGCTAGATGAATCTAGCGGCCATGCTTGGATTCGTGCATGTGAAAAGAACTTTATGCCAATTCAATATCGATGATTTTTTATACCATGTATATTAAAAGTTTTAAAATAATATTGGTTTGAAAATGAATAACAACTTGAAATTAATTCGGACTGTTGTTGTTGTTAAACAATCGGAAACCCATGATGCCCGAAAACTAAAAACATTTCTGAAATTGAAAAAAAAAAATTTTCCCTATACCTACTGACCCAAATGTATTAAAGCTGAGTCGGCAATGCCAAACCAACAATATTTTAATTGTGGCCTTATAAACCTCCAACTCTGTTGTAAGGGTATTGAGCAGAACTTAACTGGATCAGCTGACTGTATTTAGGGGGTGCTTTATAAACCACCACTTGAGGTTGATTTGAAATGAAATTTTCCTTAAAAAATATAGATAGGCCCGGCCCGTTTACTAAAATTAAGGAGCAGTTTTGCTACAACCATTTCCTGTTAAATAATATTAGGGGGTGGTGTTAAGATAAGGCAGCAATGTAACCAACTCTGAGGGAATTGTTTCACTGGTATGGTTTTTTAGTGGGACAGTTGCCTGTAAGTATTCTGTGAAACAAACAAATTTGTAATCTTATCAAGGTTCAAAATTAGTGTAATTGTGAGGTCTGCATGCTTTTTTCTGTGTAACACTGATCTAGATCTTGTCCCACATAAAAAAAAAACAAAAAAACAAGAGATGTTTGAAAAACACTTAGCCCCCCTCCCCCTCACCCAAATTGGAATTTTTCCAAGTCCAAGGGGCATAACTCTATCAACCAGAAGTCTCTGTCGAGACTGAAGCTCTACTGGTTTGTACTTATAGCAAAGGAAAAGAAAAGTTCTTAAGCAGTTGGGAATTGAAACTTTACCACAGCAATAAAAAGAATAACTAGAAAAGAAACTCGTTGCGAGCAACGAGAGGTCTTCCGTCTGATTCTGAAAAAAAAACCCGTAAAATCGAGCTGAAAAAAGTGATCAAACTTCTTATGGAAACAAAGGGGATTAAGCCCGAATTGCCAGCGTGAAAATACAATGCGCTTACTATTACGCTATTGGGACCACAGCTCTAAATGTATTTGTATATACTTCTGCAACAGTACATCTGTCTCAGAATAATGAAAGGCGAATTACTATTCATAATTTTGCGTCAAACGCCACGAGTAAATCTTTGCACCTTTTCTTTGGAATGTTCCATTAAATAGGTGTGATAGCTTCAATGGAAAGAAAAAAGAACGTTCTTATAGCTAAATTATCAGAAGACAGTATAATTACAGTATAATTAACACATTTTACAATTTTCATATTGTATATGAGCAAGTAACACCAAAGCAGTGAAACAGTTATGAATTTTTAACTTTTTAAAATTTCCTGTTTTTCCCCTAAGTGAACTATCCCGATTAGCTAAGCTTTCATGAAAAGATTGAAATGTTTTGCCGAAAAACATGTGTCGCACGAAGACAGTCAAGGAATCGGATACCATTTATGCTCAATAACTTGAATCAGATCTTTGAGACAAGAATGTTAATATAAACTTCATTTAGCGATCTTTTAAAAAATTGTTATCTTATTTTGTCTTTTCTATTATTTTCATATGACAAGTGTGCATGGGAAAACAAATTGTAATTTTTATACATACTATATTCATTGATATTGTTTCTAGAAAAACTATTACTTATAACTATGATTTAAGATCTGTTTTCACGTGTTGCAAATCAGAAGGTACCGATATAAGGTATCTAATTTCATTTTCACATTTAGTCTTTTCTTTTTCTACTTTGAGAACCAGACAAAACCAATTATAGAAGATGCTTAAGAAGAACATAGTTCGACACACAAATGCAACGTAACTACGACGTGACAACCCAAGTATACCTTTACATTTCATTTTTCCTTGTGTTACTTTCGTTCAAGCAAACGCTCGGTTGACTCCGTAAACCTCTATTGCGAAATGTCGGAGTTAACAGAGACAGCCGCCATCTT
The DNA here is from genome assembly GCF_032062105.1 of Saccostrea cuccullata. Classification (NCBI taxonomy): domain Eukaryota; kingdom Metazoa; phylum Mollusca; class Bivalvia; order Ostreida; family Ostreidae; genus Saccostrea; species Saccostrea cuccullata. Next base: position 338,894 of record NW_026928915.1, on the reverse strand, counting down.
GGACCCACTTCAGATTTTTAAATGCTAATATCTAGAGTATCTATTTACCAATATTCAAACAAATTATATGGTGAGCATTATAAGAAAGGTTTCTATTAACATACCAAAAATGAATGAAAAATATTAAAAAACAAAAAAAGTTAGAAAATACTATTTTTTAAATTTGCATATCGTAATGAGCGGAAGTATTGACGACGCACGAAAAGGTGATTCTGCAAACCAGAAAGTCACGAACTATTGTCTCCAATAAGTCTCCAGGTCATATCTTTCGTCATTTTCGATAAAAAGGGGTGACAAAATTGCATTTTAAAATCAGGAAATTATCCATAACTTGGCACCGGAAGCGAATTTTCCAAAAAGCGGAATTTTATATAAAATTCATATAATGACGCATAATTCCTAAAAATTTCATTGAAAACGGCTGAATAGTTCTCGAGAAATCGCCTGCACAAAATTTTGGTCAAAAAAAGAATAATAACTAGATGAGAAACTCGTTGCGAGCAACGAGAGGTCTTCCATCCGATTCCGGCAAGAAAGCGTAAAATCGACCGAAAAAAGTAAACAAAAATTGCACACAAGAGGGATTGAGTTGCCAGCATGAAAATCCAACGAGCTAAACATTACAGTATTGGGACCTCTGCTCTGAATGTTCTTGTATATACCTCTGTATAACAGTGCTTTTTGTCTTAGAATTATGAAAGGCGAGTCACTATTCATAATTTCGCGCCAAACGCTACAAGTTAATCATAGCGCCTTTTCTTTGGAATGTTCTATTAAATAGGTGTGATAGCTTCAATGAAATAAAAAATGTGTTCTTATAGCCTAAAATTCGAGGATTAGAAAGTACCCGGTATATTAAACACATTTTACAAATTCCATATCGTTTGTAAGCAAGTGACACTAAAGCGGTGAAACAGTTATGGATTTTTAACTTTTTAAAAATTCCCTGTTTATCCCCAAAGTGAACTCTCCCGATTAGTTAAACTTTCATGAAAAGGTTGAACTGTTTCGCCGAAAAAAATGCTCGCCTTACGACGGTCAGGGAATTGGATACCATTTATGCTCAATAACTTGAATCAGCTCTTTGAGACAAGAATGCTGATATAAACTCCATTAAACGATCTGTCAAAAAATGGTTCTCTTATTTTTGTCTTTTCTATTAGTTTAATATGACACGAATGTGCATCGGAAAGACATTGGTTAAGTTTTATACTTACAATTTCATTGATATTCTTTCTGAGAGAGTATTACTTATAACTATGATTTAAGATCTGTTTTTCCGTCGTGCACAAGATATTAAACATCGAATTTCATTTGCATAATATTATTATGTCTCTTCTTTTTTTTTACTTTGAGATCCAGCCAAAACCCATTATAGAAGATACGTTAGTTTGAAACAGAATTGCGACGTAACTACGTCGTGTCAATCCAAGAATTCCTTTACATTTCATTTATCCTTATGATACCTTCGTTCAAGCAAACGCTCAGCTGCCTCCGTAAACCCCGATTGCGAAATACCGGAGACAGCCGCCATTTTGGACCCGCTTCAGATTTTTGAATGCTTTTATCTGGAGTTTGGATTAATGAATATTCAAACAAATTATAAAGTAAGCATCATAAGAAGGGTTTCTATTAACATACCAAAAATAAATGAAAAATATTGAAAAACAAAAAAGTTAGAAAATAGATTATTTTTAATTTGCATCTCGTAACGACCGGAAGTACTGACGACACAGGAAAAGGTGATTCTGCAAACCAGAAAGTCATGATCTATCATCTCCAATAAGTCTCCATATCATATACCTAGCCATTTTCGAAAAAAAAGGGGCGACAAAATCGCATTTTAAAATCAGAAAATTGTCCATAACTTGGCACCAGAAGAGAATTTTCCAAATTTCTCTTTGGATGTAACAACTTCATATAATGACACATATTTGGTGAAAGTTTCATGAAAAACCGCTGAATAGTTTTCGAGAAATCGCCTGCACAAAATTTTGTCAAAAAAAAGAATAATAATAATAATAACTAGATACGATCTCGTTGCGAGCAACGAGAGGTCTTCCGTCCGTTTTAGGAAAAGAAACCCACGTAAAATCGAGCTGAAAAGAGATTCAAAATTTTGGTCACAAGGAGGATTGAGCCCATGTTGCCAACGTGAATGCGCTTTTTTTTTTTTTTTTACTTTTTTATCCTCAACGCGCTAACCATTAAGCTATTGGGAGTACTGCTCTTAACATACTTGTGTATACTTTTGCAACAGTTCACCTGTCTAAGAATTATAAAAAGCATTCATAATTTCGCGCCAAACGCCACGAGTAAATATTCGCGCCTTTTCTTTGGACTGATCTATTAAATAGGTATCATAGCTTCAATTAAATTTTAAAAATAAAACATTCTTAGCGCCTTTATTTTATTTCGACGTTAAGAAAGTATATGTAACACATTATACACATTACATATTGTATCTAGCCCAGTTACACTAAAGCAGTGAAACGGAAATTAAATTTTGAGATTGACACTCAATTGCAACTTACTACTGTAACGTGTCGGACCTGATCGGTCAGTAGGTCCGTGCTCGGATTACCGAGTTTTACTGGGGATATGATTGAATGCAATATTTACAGATAATAATATGACACCTGCCTGGTGTCTTTAAATCAATTGACCTAAGTGCTTTGAACACTTATATATCTTCAGTTAATACCGGCACCTGCCTGGTGCCATATGATAATTGCCTCACTATACTCGTACAACTGACTATATAAGTCAACATCTATCTGCATGGTACCTCTTGATTTAGCCTTTAACATCTGCCTGGTATATAACTGCTTACCAAGTTGCCTATATAACTCTAGCCAAGTGGCTACAATATACTTACACAGTATGATTAAACTTTGTAAGAGCTTCTCCGTCCTAATGACAAACCTATAGCTAATGTCACAAAGCTTCATTTTAACTAGTCACTGACTACGGCAACTTTGCACAATCCTATTTGATTGATACTGTACCAAAGTGAAGGCACAAGCCAGTTGGCTGTACTGCCCCCTTGTACCTCAACTTAATCAATGATCATAAGTTATCAGATATCATATTGATAAAATAAAACAGATTGCCTTTCTTTTGGCAACACAATTATTATTTTCTAACAGAACATCATTTATCAATGATACTTGTATAATTCTTTAGTCAATTGACCAATTAATTACAATATTTACATTGATTATCTATTATAATATAAACAAATAACGGGAGATAACTCCTCCAACCATTTCACTACTACGTGAGAGTCGAAGTAGTTTTTTACATTTCATGTTTCCTTATGTCAGAATGGTTTAATCAAACGCTCAGCTGCCTCCATAAACCCCTACTCGCGAAATGGCGGAGTTGACAGAGACAGCCGCCATTTTGGACCCGCTTCAGATTTTTGAATGCTAATATCTAGAGTTTAGATTTATCAACATTCAAACAAATTATATAGTAAGCATTATAAGAAGGACTTCTATTAACAACCAAAAATAAATGAAAAATACTGAAAAACAAAAGAGTTAGAAAATACGATTTTTTTCAATTTGCATCTCGTAACAACCGGAAGTACTGACGACGCACAAGAAGGTGATTCCGCAAACCACAAAGTGACAAACTATCGTCTTCAATAAGTCTCCAGGTCATAACTTCAGCCATTTTCGTGAAAAAGGGGCGACAAAATTGCATTTTAAAATCAGGAAATTGTCCATAACTTGGCACCGGAAGCAAATTTTTCAAATTTCTCTTCGGATGTAACAACTTCATATAATGACACATATTTTGTGAAAGTTTCATGAAAAACCGCTGAATAGTTTTCGAGAAATCGCCTGTACAAAATTTTGTCAAAAAAAAGAATAATAATAAGAACTAGAGCAAAGCTCGTTGCAAAGCAACGAGTAGGTCTTCCGTCCGGTTTTGACCGGAAGTGACGGAACAAAAGAAAGCAATGAGCTAAGTAGTCTCCAGTGACTTTATAATTTCAATTTTGCATCAAAACCTTCAAAATAAGCCATTTTTTGCAACTTCCGGTTTGACCGGAAGTGACGACGACGCACGGAAAAATTACTTTTTATGCTCCCAGAGACATATGTAACCCAAAAACTTGTCTAGAACGGCAAAAAAATGTGTTTTTCGACTACTTCCGGTTTGACCAGAAGTGGCGACGCCGGACGTATTTTGACGACGCCAGTAGATTAAGCTTGTCATTTTGAACAACTTTGTTTCTTTGACGTATTACAAATTCTAAATACTTTTGGAGATATAAAGGAAAAACGTTCGGCCCCTCTCGGCCCCTGAATTAAGGGGCCAGCCCTTTTTTCGAGGTATCATTTGAAAGATCTCCGAATTCTATACTTTTTTTGTTCTACATGTTTTAACAAAATATTTCTAGGTAAAAAGTTATCGTAGAAAAAGTGTTAAAAATTTTGAAATTCTTGATAGGACTATTTTTGGGCCATAGCGAGCGTCGGCGCTTCGTACTTCCGGTGGTTGTGGTATACGAAATTCACTTCTCCAAAGGTTGCTCTAGCATCACTGAAAATTTCATGCTTCTGCGTTGAGTGGTTTTTCAGAAAACTGCCGGACAAAGTGACCCTCTGAAAATCACTAAAATGCGGAAAACTCAAAACCGGAAGTGACGTCATCAAAACCAAAAAAAATAGTTCTAGTTTTTTTCATGCTCTATCAGTTCTGAAAGTTTCATGAAAATCGAGCGAGCCGTTTTCGAGAACTCGCGTGCACAAAATCGGTAAGAAAAAAAACAATAATAATAATAATAACTAGACGAGCTTGTTGCAAAGCAACAAATAAGTCTTCCGTCTAATTCTGAAGACGATGATATCGAGATTGATAGACATTTACGGTTATGTGTGGAAAAAACGAGCCATTTATAAATACTTCCGGCCTGACCGGAAATGACTGTATTTTAACGACTTTAAATGATCTCTGCCTCTGCTATTTATTATTTTGAACAACTTTCCTTCTATGATGCTTAACAAATTGTCAACACTTTTTGAGATATCAGATAAAACGTTTTGGCCCCTCTGGATCCTTTATTTTAGGGGCCAGTCCTTTTTTCTTGGAAATCATTTGAAAGATCATGCAATTCTACACTTCTTTTGTTCTACATGTTTTAACGAAATATTTCTAGGTAAAAAGTTATCGTAGAAAAGGTGTTAAAACTTTTGAAATTCTTGGTAGGACTATTTTCGGGCCATAGCGAGCGTCGACACTTCGTACTTCCGGTGGTTGTGATATACGAAATTCACTTCTCCAAAGGTTGCTCTAGCAACACTGATAATTTCATGCTTCTGTGTTGAGTGGTTTTTCAGAAAACTGCCGGACAAAGTGACCCTCTGAAAATCACTTAAACGCGGAAATCTCAAAACCGGAAGTGACGTCATCAAAACAAAAAAATATATATCTAGTTTTTTACATGCTCTATCAGTCCTGAAAGTTTCATGAAAATCGAGCGAGCCGTTTTCGAGAACTCGCGTGCACAAAATCGGTAAGAAAAAAAACAATAATAATAATAATAAAAATAGTGGAAAAGAAACCTAAGAATAACAGTAAGGTCTTCCGCTGAAGACGGAAGACCTTAATAATAAGAAACAGTAGAATCACTATAAGGTCTTCCGTGAAGACGGAAGACCTTAATAAGAATAATAATAAGAAACAATGGAATCACTATAAGGTCTTCCGTGAGGACGGAAGACCTTAATGATCCTTGATTAAGTCTCTTTATGTTCTTAGTATAGTCTATTTGCATGCCACATTATATTATAATCAGACTTAATCTGCAGGAGGAGTAGCATTTTGAGAGTTTTTAACAGAAATTTCTATTTTTAGTTACCATGGCAACAACGTTCATCGAAATCAAAAACCGATACACAGAATTATGTATCTTAGTGAAGTCTACTTGTGTGCCAAGTTATATTGAAATCAGACCAAAACTGTAGGAGGAATAGCATTTTGAAAGAATTTCACAGAAATTTCTATTTTTAGTAACAACGGCGACACCGTTCATCGAAATCAAAAACTGATATACAGAATCATGTATCTTAGTGTAGTCTACTTGTATGCCAAGTTATATTGAAATCAGACCAAAACTGTAGGAGGAGTAGCATTTTGAAAGAATTTCATAGAAATTTCTATTTTTAGTAACCACGGCAACATCGTTCATCGAAATCAAAAACCGATACACAGAATTATGTATCTTAGTGTAGTCTACTTGTGTGCTAAGTTATATTGAAATCAGACCAAAAATGTAGAAGGAGTAGTATTTTGAAATAATTTCACAGAAATTTCTATTTTTAGTAACCACGGCAACACCGTTCATTGAAATCAAAAACCGATACACAGAATTATGTATCTTAGTGAAGTCTACTTGTGTCCCAAGTTATATTGAAATCAGACCAAAACTGTAGGAGGAGTAGCATTTTGAAAGAATTTCACTGAAATTTCTATTTTTAGTAACAAAGGCAACACCGTTCATCGAAATCAAAAACTGATACACAGAATTATGTATCTTAGTGTAGTCTACTTGTATGCCAAGTTATATTGAAATCAGACCAAAACTGTAGGAGGAGTAGCATTTTGAAAGAATTTCACGGAAATTTCTATTTTTAGTAACCACGGCAACACCGTTCATCGAAATCAAAAACTGATACACAGAATTATGTATCTAAGTGTAGTCTACTTGTATGCCAAGTTATATTGAAATCAGACCAAAACTGTAGGAGGAGTAGCATTTTGAAAGAATTTCATAGAAATTTCTATTTTTAGTAACCACGGCAACACCGTTCATCGAAATCAAAAACCGATATACAGAATTATGTATCTTAGTGTATTCTACTTGTTTGCCAACTTATACTGAAATCAGATCAAAACTGTAGGAGGAGTAGCATTTTGAAAGAATTTCACGGAAATTTCTATTTTTAGTAACCACGGCAACACCGTTCATCGAAATCAAAAACCGATGCACAGAATTATGTATCTTACTGTAGTCTACTTGTGTGCCAAGTTATACTTAAATCAGACCAAAACTGTAGGAGGAGTAGCATTTTGAAAGAATTTCACAGAATTTTCTATTTTTAGTAACCACGGCAACACCGTTCATCGAAATCAAAAACCGATACACAGAATTATGTATCTTAGTGTAGTCTACTTGTGTGCTAAGTTATATTGAAATTAGACCAAAACTGTAGGAGGAGTAGCATTTTGAAAAATTGTTTACAGACAGACGGACAGACAGACGGACGGACGACGGACGCATTACTATCGCATAAGCTCTTCTGGTCTCTGACCAGTAGAGCTAAAAATAGTGTGTTCATACCTAAAACATAGCTTGACCTAGATATTCAGCTGATAAATCTGTATACTAAATTTCATTTCAATATGTGCAACATCTGCAAAGGAAATGAACGGAAACTGCAAATAAGTGGAATTTTTCTAAGTGCAAGGGGCACAACTCTGACAACAATGGTGCGATCATACCCAAAACGGAACCTGACCTAGATATTCAACTGATATACTAAATTTCATTTCAATATGTGCAACCTCTGCAAAGGAAATGAACGGAAACTGCAAATAAGTGGAATTTCTCCAAGTCCAAGGGGCATAACTCTGTCAAAAATGGCGCAATTGAACCCAAAACAGAACTTGAACTAGATATTCACCTGATGTATCTGTATACCTAATTTCATTTCAGTATGCGCAATGGTTGTGAAGAAAATGAATGGAAACTAAATGGACCGAGAGACCGACATACCTACCGACCGACCGACCGACAGACAGCAGCAAAGCAATACGCCCTCCCTTCTTCGAAGGGGGGCATAAAAACCATGTCAAACATGTAGCTCATATTGCTTTAAATTATCATGTTTTTTCTTTGGCCAGGACAATTCTGTTCAAGAATAAGGCTTTCAAAATGATCAAGCTGGTGAGAATTTCAGACTACATACAAGCTGAACAAATGAAGGATAGGGAATACCCTATCCTAATTAAAACCTATGTCACTGACTCTGTTCCAGTCCAAACAAGAAAACCTTGACTTAATGTCCAAGATGACATAAAAATAAGCTATCAATGAATCCTCCTACTATCATCACCTAGTGTGTAAAAATGTATTGGAAAAAAAACAGTGCAAGATATTAGATTGACGTATAAATACAACAGTTTTGAAATCTAAAATATTGGAGAACATGCAAGCAGATGGTTATTACTTATACACATTAATTTAAGCTACTCTGATGAAGAGGGGGATTCAGTCCTCATGAGTGTTAAATAAAGAAATTCTGGGGACCATGCAAATTATTTCAATATATCCATAATTCAATATGAGCGAAATTGTGACGCCGCCATTTTATAAGTTCAATCCCACTATGAAATAAAGAACTAACCCAAACAGATTAATTCTATCATCGTTTATCTTTAACAGTGAAGAGATTACATAGAATATAAGTCCTTGAAAGTTTAAACAAAATTATTTCTTTCTGTTACATTCAAAAGACAATCTTCAACCTTGTTATTATTCCACGATCGCGTTTATTTACGTTTTGGAGAAAAATCACCGGACTTAAACGGTTGAGTACTATCGAACGATGCTTGTATTTCATCGCAAGTGTACTCGGGTTAATTATTAATCCCTCAGCTATTTTGAATTTAGACTTATCAATAGTAATTAACGTATTTAATTTCTCTAGAGGGCAACTACATTACATTTAGCCTCAATATCTCAATATTATATATGTGGAAACAAAGAATTTAACAGTGAATAATTTTATTTTGTAAGAGCATGCAGTATAATTTACACATAAGTTGAAAATTTAATTATTCGCACCTTTTATATCAACTGGTCAATCAGGCATAATTTCTATCGCCAACTGTAAAGCCAGGGAGTACTTCAATATACTGTAGACGTACTTTTTTCCACGGGTTCATAATTCCGCGGAATCTCAATTTCTGTTTAATCCGCGGGTAGAAAATTACGCGGATTTCTTAGACTGTCACTGTATGCCATACATTTATATTAAGTACGCTAGGACATATTTCCGCGGAAAGTTTGTGTCCGCGGACATACAGTACCGACCGGACACAACCTAACACCAAAGCGAACCCAGAGCGGACCCCGGGTTCGCTTCACGGGTTCGCTCGGGGTCCGCTTCGGGTTCGCTTTCAGAAATTTTGGTACCGCTCCGGGTGCGCTTTGGGTGCGCTCCGCGTTCGCTCGGGGTCAGCTCTGGGTCCGCTAGAGCGAACCCGGTGTTCGCTTCCTGGGACCGCTTTACGCACTGATGCGTGAAGCGGACCCCGCTTTTATCTCACCGCCAGTAAGCCCCGCCCCTTGTATATTCCAATACAGTAATGGTATTGTGGATCGATCATTGTTGTTTATGCGACGATGCGGACATGTACACTGTACATGTAAACTGTGACATTATGGAGAACATTCATAAATTTTCTATAATTAAACTGTTTATTCGACGTAGATTTACATGTGCATGAATAATTGATTTCCTTGATTTTTCTATCCCGAGAAATTCAAACTAATCTAACTGCGAGTTATAAGGCATTTTTTTTCTTAAGTTATAACGAGAAAACAAAAAAAAAGAAGAGGAAGAAAAGAGTGTTGAATTGATTTTCAGTGTATCGAATGGTGTACAAGTGAAACTGACGAAAGAAATTTAAACTCAATACCTTTTAAATTGTTTAAAAATACATTTGTTATTCCCTACGTTTTGCTAAATTGTAGTTTGAATGTTAACTTAACACGTGAATCATGATATCGCATCTATAAATTACATGTAACCTTTGGTACATCTGATATATTTAGATTTCATTTATAGTAGTTACACATTTAAAGTTCGTAATAAATATTTCCCGGACATTTTCTAAGAAAAAAAATTACACTGTATATTAGAGCTTTTCCACGGTCAAAATTTTGGAATGAGAATGATTTTTATCAGAATAAAGAAAAAGGCAAATAGTAATTGCTCTCCCGACCCAATAAGAATATATTAATATATGCCCCCTATTTCACACACACACATTGTCTTTAAAAAATTCTTATTATTTAATTATTTTATTTATGATTTCACAATGTACGTGTTACATTAAATTATTCAAAATTTACATCAAAATTATTGATCTTCTTAATCTTCTTGGGCATGAAAAAATGCATGTATATAAAACTCTTCCTTCTGGATGCACAGATTGAAGTCAGTCTGCCCTAATGGTATTAACAAACTGAATGACTTCACCAGAATGAACGTGAATTAGACCCAATTCCTGATGATACTTAACAAAAGTATTCTTTCAATTTAGTGTAACTCTACAGTTAATTTGCGTTACAATCTTTCGAACAACCCACATAACTATGCATTGCTAACGCCTTTATTAATTATTTTTTTTCCAATAATTAGTCCTAAAACATTTCAAAATTTATAATAGATCATAATTCATATGTTAAAATATCCCTTCTATATTATATTTCTCTGATTATTCTTTGTCAAGTATAGTTACGCATTTTGAGAGAATGAAACAATGTACGATTTACTAAATGTCGTGATTAATTAGCGTAATTAATTCGTTCAATTATGTAAATCGCACTTCACCTGAGTTTACCCCGATAAACCACACGTACTTTATAGCGGTTCGGATTTCTTTCTTTATTTAATAGTGTTTATATAAATTTCCAATTCAACTTGAGATGATGAAATTTTACAATAATTGTCGAAGACCAACTATATTTCTTTTCTCCGCTTTTTGTCAGTAAAAATTGTAATATCAATTGATTTCCATTTTTATGCATTGACTGATGTATTTATCCAATTTATTTAATTAATTGCTTTAATAAAAAAAGAAATTAAATATTATATAAATATAAAATACAACCCGGAGAATTAAGATAAATAAATATCAAATAATATTTTAATTGGCACAATAGATTAACACAGCACATTCACACGTTTTACTTCTATGTAAAGTGTTTGGATTTATGTCGACCTAAATCAACACGTTCGATCTTATATCCCAATCGACAGATCAATATGCTATTTTGATTGGTTGATGCGCTGATTGGTTAATCGCTAATCCTGATTGACAGCTCTGTAAAGAAATACCGAACCCGTGTTCGCTCTCTGGGACCGCTACTGAATTTGGGGTTCGCTCTCTGGGTCCGCTTCGGGTTCGCTCGGGGTCCGCTACGGGTTCGCTTTGGGTGCGCTCCGGGTTCGCTCGGGGTCAGCCTTAGAGGACCCCGAGCGAACCCGGAGCGGACCCACAGAGCGAACCCGGGGTCCGCTCCGGGTTCGCTTTCTGTTAGGTTGTGTTCGGTCGGTACTGTAGCGTAAATTTATACCACGCGGAAAAAAGTACTTTTACAGTAACCGTTATGAAAACAACTAATTATCACCTGTGGGGACCGATCAGTGGGTTCAATATAAGCGAAATTTCAATATAGCCGATTTCAATATAACCGTTATTTTAGTGCAAAGAATATTAGAGGCAAAAATGGGGGATTTATTTTCATTTCAAAATAAGCGAGTCTAATATTATTGGAGTAAGCTGTATTTAGCCAAGTGCGTTTGGCTTTAATTTTGAACTAAAATATTGTGGAGTATTTTATTCATTTAAACATTATACATAAACAAATGTGAAAATTATTTTACTATATTTCATTTGTTCACCTATGCAAGAGGTTTAATGTCCTGAAAGAAGAAGAGTATCAACAGCTTACAGATGAGTTCATGGACTACCAACTAATGGCAGATGCTGAACTACCAGACAGAACATCACTTGAGAGATATTGGGAAGAATTAACTGAAATGCAGCTAGGACATATTCACCAAGAAGAAAAGATTTCCTTGTTTAAGCAAACTTGCTTTAATGTGTCTTGTAATCCCCATTTCTAATGCAGATTCTGAGAGAATGTTCTCCATGATGAAAAAAATTGTCAAAGACTGCAGACCTGAACTGAAAAATGACACAGTTTGCTCATTGCTATGTACAAAACAGAACAAAGACCATGAGGCATGAATGTCATGAATACTTTCCCTCAAAGTGTGCTTAAACAAGCAAAAATAGCCTGTAAATATTATAAATTAAGCCTGCATAAAATGTAATAATGTATACTTATATGTGTTTGAACTGATGTCTAAAAATTGGGGACTACTGTAAACCAACTTTTATTCGCGATGACTTTATTTCGCGATTTACCGGGAGTAAAGTAGTTCGCGACGATTAATTTTCGCGACCAAGCCTTTTTGGGACTGTTGTTTAAATAGAAAAAGAGACGGTAAGGTCCCATTCGCGGCGAGAAATATTCGCGATGACGAGGCTCTCGCGAATCTCGCGAAAATTTCTCGTACGCGAATAAAAGTTGGTTTGCAGTATATTGTTACTCAAACCTCGAAAAATGTCGTCACGCACTATGACCCAACATTTCATTTCTGAATGTTGGGTCATGACCCCTCATAGCATCAATTTTGGTTGGCAGGTCTGCAAACACCTCAACACAATTCTGAGGATCAGAGCAAGATTGACGCTACACTATGTTTATTATCAAATATCTGAACAAAGCTTTGTTTTATGATCCCCTATATATTACCATTAAATACATGTTATTGACATAAATGTTTGTACAAATTGTTTGTATTGACAGTTCGTATTTAAAGATCTTGACGAAAAATCAATGTTGTGTCAGGGGTGTTAATGCAACATGTTGTGAACGGGGTGTAAAACTCGCTATTTTTCTTAGGAATGTTAATGCAAAGTATCATTGAAAATATTATTCATAATGGTTTATAAGTGACAAAAATGTTTGTACAAATTGTTTGTATTGACAGTTCGTATTTAAAGATCTTGACGAAAAATCAATGTTGTGTCAGGGGTGTTAATGCAACATGTTGTGCACGGGGTGTATACTCGCTATTTTTCTTAGGAATGTTAATGCAAAGTATCATTGAAAATATTATCATTCATAACAGTTTATAAGTGACAAAAAGTGTTAGAAAAAGAACTTAATGCCTATCCAAAAATTAATTTCCATAAACTTACTGAAGTACAAAATGAAGAAGCTTAAAAAATCAAAAGAATGAAAAAAAAAGAAAAATGAATGAAAACCTTGACAAGTCATAAAAAAAGGGTGGGTACAAATTTTTCAATTTTTTACTCAAACTTACAACTATTACTATTATTTAACTATTTTGCAACAAAAAGGGGGGGGCAGCCCTTAACTGAAAAGATCTCATATTTTACAAATCTCTGCAATAAACATGTAAAGCCAGCTATAAAAATGAACATTTCTAATAAGGGACGACCGTTTTCTGAGGGCAAAAAAAAAAATTTGGGGGGTACAATTTTCGTTCAAGTGTAATTTGAATCAATAAATGTTCAGAACTCCTCTGATTTTCAGAGTTATTATTCTATATAGTATAAAGTAACCAAAAAATGACCTAAGACACACACACATCCCCCGCCCCTTACTAGAAAACGTGAAGTCCTGAAAACAGTACAATTAAATGCTACAATACAAAACAAATGATGGGCTTCTGGTTCATAGTACACAGCATATAAATATTATATGAAGGAGAGCAATTTAATATACAGGGTTCTCCACAACGGGTTTTACCATGGCGGCCCGCCATGGTTAAATCTATGTGCACCATGGTTAAACAAACTGTGCCATGGTTAAAATTGGCGGCCGCCATGATTAAATTTTTATTGCATTTCAGTCCTGACACCTACTTTTTTATGACTTGAGTAGTTAATTGTGTTTATTCTTTGACTGTCACGCACCTCGAGAGAAAGCCAGACCGTGCTAAAACAAACACTGTCGTTAATCGGCCACTCTGCTGTGAAGAATGACAATGGAAAGTCAATCAGCTGATGATCAATTTTTTGAGATTTAATTATCCTGCGCATATTTTAAATAATTTTTGAGAACTTTAACTTGTTCACTACATGATTATATAACGGGTTCATAAAAGATGACAATTAGTGAATTACGAGTACGAACATGATATTATCATCCGATTCAAGTTTTTGTGCCAGAAAAAAATTACTCTTTCAAAATTTCATATTCCTGATTCCTCTGAATTTAATCAATATCACAGGCTTTGTTTTTAAAGTTTTAGCTTTATTATCTTTCTGATAAAATGTACGTTAGTGTAAATCTCTGTCTTAGTTTTCTTAGTTTTAGAGTTACTTCCTGTTTTTATGAAACGTCACGTGGCCCTATTTTTAGCACTGGGACACATGGAAAAATAAACAAAGAAAAATGCAATATTTAGAAAAACTGAACTTTTAGAAGAAAGAGACAAATGTTCGTTTGTGTTTTAAATTAAAAAAGAATACTACCCATTCATCAGTTTTAGTTATTTTCAAACAAAACGTTTCATACAGCAGGCTACAACAATTCTTATAATTATTAGTTTATGAATAATATTGCCATGGTTACTGTATCAAAAGTTTTTCTTTAAATTCCTTTGAAAGGTTACTACAGTTTTGGGCAAATTTTGGTACATTTGTGAAGTAAGATACATAATTATCTTTTTTTTTTTTTTTTTTAAATTTAATTATTATTTTTTAGCCTATTTTTTTGTTGTTATATATCAACGTTTTGGGTTACAAAGGTTGTAAAAACAATCATTGATTAATGAAGATTAAGAAGTCTAACACTCAGTCATGTTTTCGGTCACATTTCGCCTTCATGCAGCTTTCTCCATGGTTAAATTTTCAAATGTTGAGAACCCTGAATATATACCCCCCCCCCTTTCCACAATATTCATCAAACTTCACAAAATATACTATAATGGTGTTTGGGGATTCAAAAAAAGTCTTTTGCTTTTTGAAATGTCATTATTCTTAACTTCTCAATTTAAAGTTTTTCTTTAAAAAAAACTTTTTTTTTCTTTCAGTATATAAGTAGAGCCCTCCCCCCACCTCCATCTATGGTACCACTTACCCAGGGGCCTTGAAATTCACAATTCTGGAAGAAGGGCTCTTGCTCATCATAGCTATATATTAGGTAGTTCATTTGCTTATTACCCAGGCGCAGAGATGATTTTCAAAGATTTAATGTATTTTCACTATATAATTAATCAACAGAGCCCTGCCATAACACCAGAACTCCTAACCCTGGGACCATAAACCTCACAATTTTGGTAGAGGCAGTCTTGCTCATTTTAACTATGTTCTTAGTTAGTTTATTTAATACCCAGGAGCAGAGAAGAAGATTTTCAAAGAATTAATGCATTTTCACTATATAATCAATAGAGCCCCGCCCTAACACCAGAACCCCTGACCCTGGGGCCATAAAATTCAAAATTTTGGTAGAGGCACTCTTGCTCATCATAACTACTGTAGATCACTAAATTTTCGCGAGATAGTCATTGATTCTTTATTAGCGAGACATAATTTTCATGAATTGCTGTTTTTACTCTATATAATCACAAGGAATACTTTTAAATGCGAGAATGAAATTTTCGCGAGCTCATTGTCTCGCGTAATTACGCGAAAAGAAAGTTCTCGCGAATAAAACGTGATTTACAGTATGTACTTAGTTGGTTTATTTAATACCCAGGAGGAGAGGAGAAGATTTTCAAAGAAATTATGCATTTTCACTC
This sequence comes from Saccostrea cuccullata, assembly GCF_032062105.1. NCBI lineage: Eukaryota > Metazoa > Mollusca > Bivalvia > Ostreida > Ostreidae > Saccostrea > Saccostrea cuccullata. Next base: position 323,244 of record NW_026928915.1, on the reverse strand, counting down.
TATGGCCCCACCCTAGCACTAGAACCCCTGACCCTGGGGCCATGAATTTCAAAATTTTGGTAGAAGACTCAATGCTGATCATTACATTCATGCCAACAGTTTGACTGCTTGATGTCCAGGAGTAAAGAAGAAGATTTTTAAAGATTTCATTAATTTTAGTGGTTTTGGCCCCACCCCTAAGGCCCCAGGGGGGCAGGGACCATAAAATTCACAATTTTTGTTTCCCTTCACCCATAGATGTTGTATACCAAATTTGGTTTAAATTGGTTGCGTGGTTTCCCTTTTGCGACCCCACCCTACCCCGGGGGGCCATAATTTGATCATTTACAATTTACACTACTCCAGGATGCTTCCACATACTGTAAACATATTACATTTGGCTGTGTATTCTTTTTAGCGCTTTTGGCGGAAAGGAACTTCCGCTAATTCAAGTACAATGCTAAATATCTTGCACATATATACATATTAAATAAGAATATTGAGAAATGCGCTAAATCTAATCTATGCTAACTCATTCAAAAATCAATTTCTGCCAAATATCGACATCGTACATGCTAAATATAATTATAATAAATTTCCAGTAAGTTTCAGCTTTTCTGGGTCATTGGTTCTGTAGAAGTACATTTTCAAAGATTTTGCCAATATATTTCAATAGAAAACTTTGATTCCCTATTATGGCCCCACCCTCCGGGAGTACAAAAACACTGTATCAGGAGCCCATACAGTGTTCTCCATTAAAAGATATGATAAGAACATGAGTAAAACATAAGCAACCTTGAACAAAGGACCTTGGCTTAAAAGCATGAATTATCCTTCCATTTTAAGCAATCATTGTGTAAAGGATACACTGCTATTGTTTCTCCAATAAGAAATTGTGAAGCATATCAATTTTTTTTGCATTTCCTGTCAATAACCTTGAACTTGTAAAAATGTCCTTGGGTCAAGGTCATGAAAAACTCTTTTGTTGTGAACAAGCTTTATAAAAATAATCAAGGTCCAATTTGCCTTCATTTACAAGGCCGTAACTAGGCTCAAATTTTTAGTGAGGCAAGGGTGCTGGGTATTCCTAGTCTTAGACGGGGCAAGGGTAGTACCTCATGACCAGTGATTGAGATTTCCAAGGGGTGGGAGGTCCTGAAAACTGGATATTAGAAAATAAAAGATTTATTCTTAAAAATATTTATCGTTTTGAATTGTCGCCCGCATGACGCAGTGGTTAGAGCGTATGCTCTAAAGTCGCAGACTAAGGAATTGATCCTTACATCACGGGTTTGAATCCCACTGCGGGAGGTAGAGACAGGTCCTTCGGATGAGACCGTAAAAACCGAATCCTAAAAAGACCTCTCACTGTTCAGTCATCCTCAGTGATCCTGAAAGCCCAGTACAGATTTAAAACTTGCAGCCCTCCATCGGCAAGTGTTCCACTATGAATGAGAAATTCTTAGAAGGGGTGTTGAATAATCAAACAATTTACTAAATCTAAATAATAATTTTGAATTAAATTTTACATGCGTTCTAAATGAAAATGAGGTACCTGGTGAGATGGACGATTTAAAGAAATGGAAATAAAATTTGAAAATATTAATTTAGCACGAAGACACACATAAACAATGTAGAACTTTTTCACTTTTCAAAAAACTAAAAATTTAGTGAGGCATTTGCCTCACTTGCCTCAATGGTAGTTACGGCCTTGATTTAAGAGTGATAGACAAACACAAATAAAATTCTTTTGTCAGTGGCATTATGCTTTGTTCTACATACACTTATCTGCAATTGACTATAAATGAGCAAATATGATTATTTCAAAGCAGACTGAAAATTGTTTTGATATTTTCCTTAATTAAAACCATGATCATACATCACATTTCCTTTAAAACCATGATCATACATCAATACATCACATCTACATGTATGTATACCAGAGAGAGAGAGAGAGAGAGAGAGAGAGAGAGAGAGAGAGAGAGAGAGAGAGAGAGAACCTTCTACATATGCTTTTCAAAAAGTTCTTTTTTTAAATACCAAATCAAATGTACATTGCAAGAAAAATATAAAAACCCCTATATAATTAGCCATTATAGACAGATCAGGGTAATATTTGAACATACTCAAAACACACTGACTCAGATTTGAAAACAATCTTCCTCCAATTTTTGTAAAGCTGCATACTCATTGACCACTATCATAAAAATTGATTGTAAATAATCTTACATCCACTTCTCCATCCCTGTGTGCTACATTTTGAGTGATATTTACCTCCACATTTTACATGATTACAAAATCAACAGTGATTCATTGGTTTAATTGCTAAAAATTGTATATTAGATATAAATAATTCCTACTTTTTATGGTTGCAAGCTTTAATTAACTGTGTTTTATTAATCTAATTGCAATAAATTATATTTGAAACAATAATTTACCCCCTTAATTTTCTGAGTGCAGATTTTAATATATAATAAATTACCCCTTCATTTTCTGAGTGCAGAATATACATGTATGTGCATGTCTATGATATTTTTTTCTTTTCAATTCTACGAATTTACATGGAAATGATTAATAAATTAAGAATTGTGGTCAGGTCCCCACTTTTATTCTCTTCCTGGCTGCGATGCCATTATTCATTGCATTCTGTAACTTTCTTTCCTTCCATCATACAAGACATTATTAAGTTTATAACTAACAGTAAAACATAGCCTTTTTCACAAGCCCCCAACCAATTTCAGTCCTTGGGCCTTCATCCCTCTAGCTGATAAGTATGTATAATTAATCTCTATATATCAAATCTATCTAAATTGTTGCATTATCATTTTTTTTTTCCAAATATTGTTAAGTGCTTAATTTAATATATCTACAGGTTATTTCATACATGTATCATAAACTCAGATGCCACATATCTCTCTCTAAATCTTAACATTTCAATGCTTATGACTTTTTTCTGAGAAAAAGAAAAAGAAATCCCCAAACACCTAGAGTCAAGTGTGTAAACCTCAAAAAGAAATGAGATATATACTTTCTCATTTTTGAGATTTTAAATAAATGCATACTCAACAACTCAATTAACAATATGCACTTGAATGTTAAATTCAAACAATGACCAAAATATAATTCAAAAATGTTTTCCTCTTCTTTTAAAAGACCAAAATCAGAATGCTAGCCTAACTATTTTTCAAACAAAAAAAAAAAAACAAACTTGCATATGTAAAAATTAATTGACAACTTACTGTTAATTTTATTTGCATCATCGTTAATTTCCCAGACTGACCTAACTTGATTCTTGCCCTTTGCAGGGGCAATTTTAGTTCCCGAAACTACCGTCTCCAAAAATAATGACAAATATACTATCCACATCCTAGGTCCTTGATTTACAACTTGATCAAAGCTTTACCCAATCTACAGATAGGCAGCTCACCATAAAATCAATATATCTTATAAGTTCTGCTTTTTAAGCAGGAACAATTTATTTCTCTCCCCTGATTAAAAAAAAAGTTAGAGGGACTGCCGAATTCCCAAAGGCGTTCACGATCATAAAATGTCATGTCAATATTGTAATATGTTCATGTAATAATGATATAATATATGGTGTACATTTCACAAATTATATTTGATAATCATACTGGCTAAGTTTTAGTATTTAGCCAAATTAAATATTGACAGTGATTAAACCTTTTGCAACAAGTTACACAACTGTTGATCCTCAATGACATGTTTATCCACCATGTAGAATTTGCGGTTGGAATTTAGATCCGATATTACTAAATCAATATGACATTAACAAGAAGTCTGTGAGCCAATGCTCACTTAGTAATACCCCTGCTCTGATGTGAGTATACATTGATAGATATGTTAATAATATACATAAGTTCGGTTATGGGTAGATGCAGGGATAAATATATAGGAAGTTGACATAAGAATCATATAAAAATAAATCCCACCATATTGCATGCCTCAACAAAGTATGTGCTACAATGTCAAGCATCTGTAATGAGTGGTTGCCGAGAAGACTACGACAAAAATTATTGTCATGTATGAAAAAGACAGATGCACTGATGAACAGGCAGTTGAAACTGGATTTGAACAAAAATGAATCCAATCATATGGCATGCCTCAGAGAAGATTGTGTTGAAGAGCTCGGTTCACTTTATGCATAAAACAACCCTGCATATACCAATTTATTGACTAACATTTTATGTTCCATTTTAAACATCAAAATAAACTAGAGTCACTTAGTACTTTCATTTCCTTTTAAAATTTTTCTCCTTAAACTTCAGATCTTGGAACACAGACTTTATGGAAGTGCAATGTTCTTGAATTTTAATGTAAACAGGTATATTTGAGTATTTTCAGAGACAGAAAATATTATGAGCACACCCTCTGAACTGAAAATTGAAAGAAAAAGTGAGCAAGCTCACATACCCCAAGCTCTCCCAAAACTCGAGGTGCTGAAATTGCTGGGAATAATGAAGGAATCCAAATTTCCTGGTAATATGAACATATATGGTACACACTGTGTACTAAATATCTGCGAAGTTTGAGCAAATCTGTGTAGCGGTTTAAGAGGAGTCTTCTGACTATCTGTTCGTCTCTATATTCAATGTATGGCCAAAAATCTAAGTTGAAAAGTGCCGAAATTCCCAGGAAAATAAAGGAATTAAAATTTCCTGGTAATATGCACATCTATAAACTGTGTACTAAATATCTGCAAAGATTGACAATATTCTGTGCAGCAGTTTAAGAGTAGTTGCACTGACAAACTGTTCATCTCTACATTCAAGGAATGACCAAAAATCTAAGTGTAAAAGTGTGGAAATTCCCAGAAAAAATAAAGGAATCAAAATTTCCTGGAAATATGCACATCTACACATTGTGTCCTGAATATCTGCAAAGTTTGACAAAATTCTGTGCAGCGGTTTCTGAGGAGTTGCGCTGACAAAAAAACAGGACTGACGGACTGACTGACTGACACACTGACTGACTGGCTGACGGAGGGGTCAAAAACATTATACCTCCTGCAACTTGTTGCATGGGATATAATTAAACATAACTTGTAATCCTCAGAAACAGTTGTATCACTTATTAGTTGCTTAACTTAGATCATAGGTTGCACTCTATATTAAATATTGAAAAATAGCTTTTAAAATTGGCCGTTTTTGTAAACTTTTTCAGAATATGAGGAAAATGACACATTTTGTGATGTCATAATGTATTCACTAGCAAAAAAATTATGTCATTTTTTATAGACATGCAATTACCAAAGGCCGAAGTGATATTTAATGCACTGTAAACTAAAATAAAGCAGTTTCAGTATTTCAGAAATTCACGGGGCCAATAAAGCCATAAGTGAACCTTGTTCTGTCAAGCATCTGAAAGGCTTACTTGTTGGGGAGGAGAGATTTGAATTTTCTATTACATGTACTTGAGAATGTCACTATATCAATAAAGCATACACGTTTAATTTTGCCAACCTTGAAGAGAAGATTTTTAAAGATTTTTTCCAAAATATTACTCGATCTCCCATTGTGACCCTTCAGGTGAGCTTTTTTAAAAAACTTCTAATATTTTAAAAGGAATTCTGGACTAAAACGAGAGGCCAGTGCCTTGAATCACTCTTCTGATAAATTGTACAATCTATCAATTTTACTTGAAGCCTCTAAATATCCTGTACATATAACTGAAGCCTTGGAATTGCAAAAGTAGGTCATCATGGCCTACATTTTGGTTAAAACACTCCGAGAACCCAGAATAATCAACTGACAAAGTCTAATGATTCTAAGCCCCTTATTAGCTTAAATACAAACATATAGCCATCAGATTTCAAAAGTAGGTCAGAGTGACCTACTTTTTTGGTATACTCTGAAACCCAAACTGCTCAAAGAACAACAAATTATTTGAAATATTCAAACAATGCCAAGAAATTCCAAAAGTAGGTCACCATGACCTTTGTTTTATTTAACACATTCTGAGGTCCCAAGTCCACATTCTGAGGTCCCATTCAGAGGTCAACTGAACAGAGTTTCTAAGCTTAAAAGTACCTGAAATATTTTAAAATTTCCAAAAAATTTAAAAAGTAGGTCACCATGACCAAAGTTTCAGCTGACCTTCTATGAAGACTTAGATGCATCAACTGACAAAGTTTGATGATTCTTAGCCAGTTAGGACTGAAGGTATTTAAATATAGCTATAAAATACCATAAGTAGGTAATGGCGACCTACTTTTTGATTGAAATTTTTCGATTCAAGATGCATTAATTGACAAAGATTGATGATTCTAAGCAATTCATGACCTGAAATATTTGAATATAGTCTTAAAATTTTTAAACTAGGCCATTGTCACCTACTTTTTCTTTGATATTCTTCAACAACCTAAGATACATCAATTGGCAAAGATTGTAGATTCTACCAATTAGGACCTGAAAAGCTATAAAATTCAAAAGTAGTTCACTGTGACCTACTTTTTGTTCAACAATCTCTGAAAATCCAAGATGCATCAACTGACAATGTTCTGATGATTCTAAGCTAATAAGTACCTGAGATATTCAAAATATTGACATAAAATATCAAAAGTAGGTCACCATGACCTACTATTTTTTTGACATTGTCTGAAAAGCAAGGATGCATCAACTGACAAAGTTAATTGATTCTAAGCCAATAAATACCTGAAATATTCAAAAGCAGGTCATCGTGACCTATTTTTTGGTCAACGTTATTCGAAAACCCAAGATGCGTCAACTGACAATGTTTGATGATTCTAAGCCAAAAAGAACCTGAGATACTTAAATATAGATAATTATATATAAATGTCAAAAGTAGGTCATTGTGACCTACTTTTTGGTTGACATTCTCTGAAAACCCAGGATTCATCAACTGACAAAGTTTGATGATTATAAGCCATAAGTACCTGAGATATTCCAAAGTACTGTAAATCACTTTTTATTCGCGAGAACTTAATTTTCGCGTAATAACGCGAGACCATGTGCTCGCGAAAATTTAATTCTCGCGTACAGTAGTATTCTTTAAGATAATATAGAGCAATAGCCACAATTCGTGAAAATTTTGTCTCGCTAATCAAGAGTCAATGACTATCTCGTGAAAATAAGGTGTCGCGAAAATTTAGTGATCTACAGTAGGTCACTGTGACCTACTTTTTGGTTGACATTCTCCGAAAACCCAACTGACAAACTTTGATGATTCTAATCCAACAAGATCCTGAGATAGTTAAATATAGCCATAATATGTCAAAAGTAGGTCACTGTGACCTACTTTTTGATTCTACATGTAAGCCAATAAGTACCTGAGATAACGCAAGATGCATCAACGATACCTCACTACTTAAGTTTTACGACATCTTTCTCCTGTATATACTTATAGTTTGTTTGGAATTGCCTCTCGCCTCATTGAAATGCCCCCTCCTGATTTTATTGTCCAAAAGTAGGAAGATTTTTTTTTATTTAATCTCTCATATTGTATTGCATACTCTACATCACTTACTTGTTCCATTTTGCCACTTGAAGATAAGTCCTGGTATGGTACTGGTTAAAGAGGTGCTGGTAGTTTCTTCTGTTGAAGTCAATGGTTCACAGAGTTCTCCATTGCTGGATTGCTCTACAATTTAAAGTAGTGAAAATCATATACTTTTTTACTCTTTTTACATGCGCGGATCTAACAGGGGGGCAAGCAAATTTTTTTCTTAGGGGGTAAGGACCCCCCCCCCCCCAATTTTAGTAACCCAACATCCTTCCTCGAATTTCCAAGGTTAAAAACTGTATATACTAAAGCAAGAAAAAAGATACCATTGACCCCCCTTGGAAAACGCTGCCCCCATCCCCCTGGTAAACGCAAATATGTGTGAAATGGGTATGAAAAGGGAAAGATTTGAGGCAATAGAAGTCATAGTCATTGACGTTTGTGCGAGTTTAATTTTTTTTTTTGCTTGTCAAGAAATTTCTGGGATTGGATTTTTTATTGACTGGGGTGGACCACCCTGGAAAAAATTTCTGGATCCACGCCTTTAATGCATCAATAACATGCTCATTGTGCACTTAAATGCAAGCAAATTTTTTTCTCTTAGTGCATGATGCAAATTCTAATATAATGTAATAAAACAACATTCCCTCACACTAAAATAACAAGAGTCCCATGGCACACAATACACATTTGAGTCAATATGGCCCTTCTGTTCTTTATCAGCAAATTTTTAAGCACCTGGATCAATATATCAGGGGCGTATATTGTTTTTGTCCTGTCTGTCTGTCTGTTTATCTGTTTGTTGTCAACTTAAACCTTCACCATAACTTTTGAACCGTGAGAGATACAGACTTCATATTTGGTATGCATATTCCACTAATTAAGCTCTTTCAAATGACACCAAGGTCAATGATCTTGTGACCTTGACTGTGACCTATATGCTAAAAATAGTTTTTTTGAACTTTGTTGCCGCCGAGCACAGTGTTTAACAAACACATCTTGTTTTCTATTCGGTTAAACTTTGAAACCCCATTATGGCATCAACCTACTCCTTGGGTCTTTATTTGAACAAAATTTCATCTACACTACCAGGATGCTTCCTCCTTGATGTATTTAAAATTTAGCCCAATCATTAGCAGTGTTTGAAACACACTGCAAAGTCGGCTAGACATGCAGGGCTAATTGCTAGTGAAAGTTGTCCTCCCTGACAAAAATGTACTCAGAGGTAGGATCAGGTGCCATGGAGGAATAATCATCCCCTAACATGTACTCCTTGCTATGATTGAGAAAAACAAACATATTTCAAACTAAAATATATAGTCTAGTCAAAGTAAATGACATACTAATACCTAAAACTAAGTGCTTTAACCCACCTTGGGGGAGGGGGATTCAATTGTAATCATACAAACATTTTGCTTGCTATATGTCCATGATTTATAAGATTTTATAATAAGATACAAAGAATAAAGAATGCATTTTTATCATTATGACTAAGAAAACCTGGAGCCAGAACCATGAACGCAGGTCATGTATAATAATACTGATAAAGAGTCTAGCTGTTGCTTTTTGTAATCAAATCAAGAATTCAAATGTTTGAAAAAGTATTTCTAATGATTGCATTTATTTTGATTGCTTAAAATAGTTATAAGCCTTTCCAGAACAGAAGCTGAAAATGTTCAATTTTTTTACATGATGTACAACAAAGGAAGAAAACAATAACAATCAGAGACCTTTGTGACTCTGGTAATCTAACAAATCCAAGATCAAAAGGTAAAGACAAGTCAATTTTAAGAAGTGTGTGTTAGATTGGCAAGTCACCTCACTCTTACTTAAGGTACATTGGTACTCTGATAAGAGAGATTACTCTTGATGACACAAATCTCTATTATTCCTTCATAAATCTGTCAAGTTGAAGTGCCTCTTTTGTCAAATTTTGCCCTGCAAGCCATGATAAATTGTTTGCATTTAGCTTATAATTTTCTTTTGGAAAATTATAAAAGTTAAAGAAACATTTTATATGAGTAAGCAGAGGGTTTATGATGACCAATATTTGCCCCCAAAATCAAAATTTGACATAGGAACCTTAATTGGAGTCTGAAAAGTAATTACTGAATAAAGCGGAAGAAAACCATTTGAAGCAAATGCATGGATGGACAGGATCTCTTAATTATTAATCTATAGATCACTTGCTTTGTAACATGGCTGACAAATATCACATGCAATCAGGAGAGAACTGGAAAACCATTCCGTTTTTTAATTTCAAATCTGTAGTTTTGCTAAAAGGACTATATATATTAAGTGATGACCAATATTTGCCCCCAAAATCAAAATTTGACATAGGAATATATAATTATGTTCTAAAACAGGGATATCTGCAGACTTCAAAGCACTGAATATTTTCATAAGCCATGACACTTATGTTTTTGACATGACATGAGGAAAATAATGTAAATTAAAATTTCCTTGATTTATACATAAAAAGCTTATCGTAATTAAATTCTTTATGACAATTGCTTCCATACATAATCAACTGGCCACTTTAAGGAGTAAGAAATAAACCTTAGCTAATCAATTTTGATAATCTCTTTTGCAATAGAGCAGATGTGTCCTAATAAGGAGATCAGACTTACATTATCCAGCATTATGTCTGTCAAATCTTGACTTCTCCTCCTGTCAGTTTTATTCTGCATTTCCCTACTTTAACAAACTTACCATTTACAAGAGGCCCATTGGGAACAATCCTCAACTAAGTAATTGGACCTGCTGTTCTTCACCCGACTTTCCCCATATGTAATAACTTTTGTGGCCCCATCCTACCCGTTTTTAACAATTTAGAATCTAAACTACCACAGGATGCTTACACATAAGTTTTGGCTCTAAATTCGCCCTTGAGCACATCTTGACCTATGTTTTTAACAAGAGGAATTTTAAATAAATTACAAAAAAAATTAAAGAAAAAATTGATTGATATTGATAAGTATATTACAAATTTTTCATCAACTTACATAAATTTCTTGAAATGAATTTGATAATTCCACTAGAATTACGCATGTGTAAGAGAACATTTTCAACCATGTCATAAAAGACAATTATACTGTGAATATACCTTGAACACAGAATGTCTTCATTTAATCCTTTAAAATTTTAAAAATAAAATTTCCTTTCACCAAAGGATTCTTTGTGCCAAATTTGGCTAAAATTGGCCCAGTGGTTCTTCAGAAACAGTTGAAAATGTGAAAAGTTTACAGATGGATGGATGGATGGATGGACAGATGGTGGACACAAGGTGATCAGCTCAGGTGAGCTAAAAATTGAGCAAAGATCTCGGAAGTTTCCTGATTATGTTCGAATGGATTAATTGCTGTACGCATTTCAAGATTACCATAAACCTTTTTTTTCATGTTCCTTTCTCCATCAAGGAATCATTAAGGCTGATTGGTTTTATCACCTATATTACTTTTTTAACTGTACAGTAATGTTAAAGTAATTTGTTATCAGGCAGGGCATTAATGTCAGTACCTACCTTCTTTAGCTATATCTTGGAAGCACTCTGGACTGATAGATATATCATCCAAAGCAATGTCTCCCCTTTGTGTATATCCACGAAATGCTTTTATCTGTATGAAGTACCTGAAAAATATAAGACTAGACACTATGTTGAGCTAAAAATATTAGTATATTTTACGAGTTATTTCTTCAGGAAATCAACTACTTATTCATGTGATATCAGTTTTAACTTAAAATTAAGAGAACAAGCAACTTCATAGAATTTCAGGGTTTTATTGGTTGGCATACAATTATTCTCGGCATTTTGTATGTTTCGTCTGTCCATCAATCAAACAAAAAATTACAGCTTACTCCACTTATATTGAAATCACTTATTTTGAAATTCCGCTTATATTGAAATAAGAATAAATCCCCAGTTTTAGCCTCTCATATTCTTTGCATTAAAATAACGGTTATATTGAAATCGGCTATATTGAAATATCGCTTATATTGAAGCCACTGATCGGTCCCCAGAGGTGATAATGAGTTGTTTTCATAACCGTTATATTGAGGTACTCCCTGGCGGCTGTCATTACAGTTGGTGACAATAATTATGCCTGACGGATCGATTGATATACAAAGGTGTGAATTAATACACTGTAAGTTTTCACCATGTGTCTTTTTATACTATTTTTACAAAATAAAATTATTCACTGTTTAATTCTTTGTTTTAATGCATACTAACATATTGAGGCTAAAAAAAAATAATGGAACCCAACAGAAAAAGAAAAACCTGAACTTTGAGACTAAATAGTCAGTTATGGCTATTGATAAGCCTAAATTTGAAACGCTAAGAATTTTGGGATTAATACAATATTATACAGACCCTGAAACGTTCTACTTTCCCATTTTTCAGTTCGCTCACCGTTCGTTCAGCGTGCATCGACCATTCGCTCTCCATTCACAGTATTGCATTCACCGTTCACCGTGCGCTCGCGTTCACCATTCGCGCTTTGTTCCGTTTACTTTGCGTTCACTGTTCACTTATCATTCAGTCTTCATTGTCATTTGGAACTCCGAATTGAAAGGACTTATCTTTTTGATGGTTCTTAAATTAAATAACTTAGATATCCTGTTTGAAGAATAATTATTTCATTGCAAAAATTATCTATAATATTTATATTTCTATTATTATAACTCAGCTGTTACTTTATTCATGAAATTTTCCTGGGAAATAATACATTATGTACCTACATGTATATAGAACGATGCTAAAATATTAAATTTTAAAAAGGGCAATTTACAAATGCTTCACGCACGGCAACAAATTGTTGTAATGTTAAAGACGACAAATCATTAATGGATGTATAATAATTATTCAAAGTCTTTTACAAGAAAAGAATACACAATAAAATTATTTCTACAGTAACGCGTATTTTAAACTACACGTAGGTCTGAGAATTATGAACAGTACTGCAAATATTCAGTTAATTAAATAACTTCAGAGCTAATTAAATTGATAGTGTGATTTTAAATTTTAGAAAAGAACAACTGTTTAAAATAGTCTATTTTTAGAGAAGGGTGCCTTTTCTCCCGAAATAAAATTCTTCGTGAGTATTTTTAGTATATTTTAATTAATATTTATTGTGTATTGTAACACAAGAAAACCAACATCAAACAGTCATTAAACAATTGTATTTTAGATACACGTGCCGACAGTAGTATTTTAAATGGACCGGGAATATGTTTCAAATTCAATTTAAAACTTAATCCTTCGAAGTATATATTCCCATTATTTTTTTTTTCTGCAAGAATGCAAAGATCAGATCTAGAAATGATAGGGAAAAATATTAAAACTTCTTGGAAATACTAAGTGACTCTTTGCCTTCGGCATGTTCGGTGAAACGCAATTTCCACGCCTCCACTGTGTCGAATTATTTTGATTGACAGAAGCACGTGGACTTCCTGAGAACTGTGTGAACATGATGAAGAAAAATAAAGGCCAGTGATTACTGTCAAATGAATTTGTTAATCTAAAAAAATTGATTACCTTTACTGCTTGGAATATTTAGGAAAAATAATAAGAATTTTTCTTTGATACAACAGATATCTGAGAATTTAGGGGGTATCTCTCTCTCTCTCTCTCTCTCTCTCTCTCGTACATTTCTCTGTTCAATAAAAACAATGACAGCACATTACTTATTTAGTTTTGAAAATTTAATCTATAACAAATAATTTGAATGCCTCTTTGCATCATCTTGACCGAATATAATCACGGCCAAGAAATGTCTACAGATACATGTAGAAGTTAGCTAAAATAATCATCATAAAAGAATACAAAAGACACATAAATATAGAAAATTTTGCATTAGAATTTTAAAATACGAGACTTTTTATGCAATACGTCAACAGAAAATTGTGAATTCATAAAAAAAACAAGAGGCCCATGGGCCACATCGCTCACCTGAGAAGCTTTGACCATTTTGTTCTTTACCAGATTTCCCCCTTGTAATACATATTGTGACCCCACCCTACCCCGCTGATCATAATTTAGACAATTTGAAATCTACACTACCCCAGGATGCTTCCATTTAAGTTTCAGCTTTTCTTGCCCAGTGGTTCTTCAGAAAAAGATTTTCAAAGATTTTTCATATATATTTCTATGTAAAACTTTCATTCCCCATTGTGACCCCCCAACCCCCGGGGGTCATGATTTGAACAATTTAGAATCTACACTACCCAAGGATGCGTCCACATAAGTTTCAGCTGTTATGGCCCAGTGGTTCTTGAGAAGAAGATTTTTAAAGATTTTTCCTATATATTTCTATGTAAAACTTTGATTCCTCATTTTGGCCCCGCCCTACCCCGGGGGGTCATGATTTGAACAATTTAGAATCTACACTACCCCTGGATGCTTTCACATAAGTTTCAGCTTTCCTGGCCCAGTGGTTTTTGAGAAGATTTTTTTATGACCCCACCCTATATTTGTCTTTTCTTGATTATCTCCCCTTGTGAGGAGACTTGGCCCTTTATTTTAACAATTTAAATTCCCCTTCACCCAAGTATGCTTTGTACCAAGTTTGGTCAAAATTGGCCCAGTGATTCTTGAGAAGAAGTCGAAAATGTGAAAAGTTTACAGATGGACGGACAGACAGACGGACCGACGACGGACAAAATGTGATCAGAAAAGCTCACTTGAGCCTTCGGCTCAGGTGAGCTAAAAATCCGTTATTTTACTCAGTATCGCCTTGGCACAGAAATACATGTATGGTTGTTTCAACCACAGGGGCCTGTAACATACTGTATTTGATTTTACGTAATCACTATATGTATACAAAAAGAGAAAGGGAAACAACGTCAGCTCGAATTTACACAGGGTTTTAATGATTATATAGAAATAACACGTGTTTTCAATAAAATACCTTGCAGTTAGTGAAATAACGTCTGGGATCATTCAGTAATAATCACTCTTTAATAAAAATACCATCGCGGTCATTTATAAGAATCGTATAAGTCGTGTTTTACAGATCCGATATCCTATCATGCAAGTGATGTAGTTTAAGTTGTCCACTAAATTCGCTAAACATTGCATCCAATATTTAACGCGAGATGTGATTGGTCAATGGTGCTTTTTTTCAATGCAACAGATCTTTTATATAAAAGACCAATCACGCTCCGCCTTTTACCAATCATGGGATTTTCCAAAATGTCGTCTGTTCTGGGCTCGAGCCTCTCTGTGAACGAAAAAAGCTACCGTATTTATTCAAATCGGAGATGTTGTACCCTTTTAATTGCAATTAACAAAAGAAAAAGATGATTTTCGTAAACGCTGGATGTTTACTTTGTGTTTTCCATCTCCGGAAAGACTTCAAATCTAAAGAAAATGTGCGAATTTTGTCTCGTTTTAGTGGACGACTTAAAGTACATCGACTGGCACAACGGGATATCGAGTTAGTATTACCTAACTTAAACGCTATAAAAAGTAACGAGGCTTCTGTTTTATTAAAGAATATTTATTGTATGATTTCTAGTTATAATTTAATTGGCTACATTCTTTTTTCTATGAAATACGAAATATTTCCGGGATTGACCCTGTGTAAATTCGGGCTGACGTTGTTTCCCTTTCTTTTGTATATATATAGTGATTACGTAAAATCAAATACAGTATGTTACAGGCCCCTGTGGTTTCAACCGCATACAATGTAATTAATTCATTCTATAAGTAGTAGTTTTATCTTCTAAAGTCCACATTATTTTATTAGTAAAAGAATAAGCATATTTACTATATAAAAGATTAATTTTATCTTTGAACTACACGCGTTCAGTAATAAATACACATGTTTTACGGCATTTAAATCGTGTTTTTTTTTTTTTATTTATCTATTGTTTATTTATATTAAAGCACCTGAAATTAGATTTACAGAATAATAGAATAATTTAAATGCAAGGAGAAGATCAGAGGCACACCATTCACACATCGTTCACTAAGTTGCGTTCAGCGCTCGCACATCATTCACTCACAATTCGCTCTGCGTTCATTAACCGTTCGTTCACCATTAAGGTGGGAAAGTAGAACGTTTCAGGGACTGTACAAGCTGCGTTCAGCAGTAATGTAGATCACTAAATTTTCGCGAGAACTTTATTTTCGCGTACTTACGCAAGACAATGAGCTCGCGAAAATTTTATTCTCGCATTTTAATGTATTCCTTACGATTATATAGAGGAAAAACAACAATTCGTGGAAATTATGTCTTGCTAACAAAGAGTCAATGACTATCTCGCGAAAATAAGGTGTCGCGAAAATTTAGTGATCTACTGTAATTAAACGGTTGGAGTCCGGTGATTTTTCTCCAAAACGCAAAAGAATGCGATTGGGGGATTTTATACTGTAGATCACTTAATTTCCGCAACACCTTATTTTCGCGAAATAGTCATTGACTCTTTATTAGCGAGACAAAATTTTCAAGAATTGTGGTCATTGCTCTATATAATCTTAAGAAATTCTAATATACGTGAGAATGAAATTTCGTGAGCATACAGTCTCATGTAATTATGCAAAAATAAAGTCCTCGCGAATAAAAATTGATTTTACAGTAACGAGGCTGAAGACTGTTTTTTCAATGCAACAGAAAGAAATAATTTTATATAAAAGTCTAATATTCCATGTAATCTGTTCACTGTTTTAGATAAACAATGACCGAATTAATTTGTTTTGGTTTGTTCTTCTTTATTTTATGATCGGGATTGAACTTGAAAAATGGTGGCTTTGCGATTTCACTTATATTGAATTATGGAGATATTGAAATAATTTGCCTGGTCCCCTGAATTTCAATATATCCGGAGTAGGCTGTATATTTTTTTTTTTTCATAAAGCTACAGCCAAAATTAAAGTTTCTGAAAACTACTTCATGACTTCAGTGTCAAGTTGAGGTCAATATTCAATATACAATTAGAAAGATTTGTCATAGGTAAAGGACAAGTAAACATGTTTAAGTGCGGTCTTTTAAGGTTAAAAGATACGTCAAGTTTAAATTTTTTGGGACCTCAAATTATCAAGGGCCCAGGGGCCACATCACTCACATGAGAAACTAGCTAGGTTAAAGCAAAAATAAGTTCAGTATTGAAAAATTTAAATATATTATATGGCACCCAAATCTTCACTACATGAGGATGCTTCTACATGAGTTTCATCTTTCCTGGTCCACTGGTTCTTAAGAAGAAGATTTTTAAAGATTTTTCCTATGCTTTCCTATGTTTGATACCCCATTGTGGCCCCACCCTACCCCCTGGGGCAATGATCTGAACAAACTTGAATCTAATGCTCTGTTCACATGGAGAGTTTAATTCGAATTAAACGTAAAGTTACCGTAATTTTCGGATAATAGGTCGATACTTTTTTCTCGGAACCGCTGGGGTCGCCCAATACACGAATTTGACCTTTCTAAGGCTCAAGTTTACGAAAAATGCCCCAAAATAAATAAAATTTACGTCAATTTCAAAGCAAATCTGTGCCACTTTCATAACTTTTTTCATTATTTTATGCAGAAAATTAATGCCCAGGTAAACAATAAAATATTTATTCTATAGCTTTCTTACAAAATAAATTCCATTAAATAGCCGTTGATGACAAAGGAAAAAACTGTGCTTCATCAAGTAAATAATTCCTCAACGTGTTCTCCTCCATTTCCACCATGCGGTAGCCATCTTGTGAAGTTAGGAAGTCGCTACCGTTTACTAAAAGTAAAACCGCAACCGTATCAAAATTTAAAATACGGAAAGCTTTTTCGTACACAAGAAGTACACTGAATTACCGCTATACAAAGATTGGCTTCTAACAGAATTTTAATTGTCTGACAGATAAAAGGATTTACACTGTGTGTACACGCAAAGGTTTTAACACCTGTGTTGGTTTAATACCCGCAGGACATGATTTGCAAATCCACGTGCCGCTATAGGGTATTAGTGTTACACATCACTGAACAAACAAAGCCATGAAATTCATAATGACTGTCAAATTGTGAATGTACCGGTACTCTCAATTAAATTTATAAATTAAACTTATAGCGTGGTAATATTATTTCGATTCTTTACTGTTGCTTTATATATGCATTCAATGGTCGTTTGCGGGTTTTAGCAAATCCCTGAAGAACAAAAATGAAAATGGCGGACATCGAAGCAATTGTCGTCCACCTGTAAATAATGTTTGAATAAAATATATTAGGAATGTGTCCAACTTGTTCTGAAATCAGAATTATTATTCTTTGATCTCGGGTATTTCCCGAATTATAGCTGTAAAATAAGAACGTATTTACGTGTTATTTATGCCTGTGGTTTAACAACAGTATGAAACTACGGAGGCATTGAACAGGCAAGTTGGAGAAAAATAAGTAGTAACACAATTCAAAGAAGTTTTAACTAAATTTTTTTAAAAACTTTATCTAAATGCTGTACTCATTAAAATACCCGTTTATTTTCTTGATACGTTCATGTCACAGAATTACCCCGGTAATTTTAGAGGTTTACCTGTTCTGATACGTTGTACCTGCGTAAGAATCTTTAGAAAGCGGGAAACAAAGCCTCGTCCTTTGTAGTAAGTTCGTCCTATCTTAGGATTTTTCAAAAATTAAGGCTGAAAATGAGCCTTTCGACCTATATACCCCATCGACTTAATATCCGAAAATTACGATACTGCGAATTAGCTTTGCTTAGCGTTCACACAGAGAATTTAATGCGAATTAGTTTAATTCGAATTAATTTACTGCACATTAAATTACTTCGCATTAGCTCCGTGTAAACGTTACGCGAAGCTAACTCGAATTAAATTTTGATGCATGCGTAAGGCCACAATCAAGTCACAGGACACGTGTTGGTGGTTATATATAGGTAGTTGTGCTATATTTGGTTCAAAAATTGAGGGAAAGTATGTTAATCACTAAAATCAATGAATACCTGTTGCCACTACATGAAGTGTCAAAGGATGGTTCTGCATACATGACGTGATTTACAAATGATGTCATAACAGACTTACTGACGCCTGACTGTAGAAGAAAAATTTTAATTCGCATTAGTTTACTTCGCATTACCTGTCGTGTGAACGCAATTTAATTCGCATCAGTTTACTTCGCATTAATTTACTGCGAATTAAACTCGTTGTGTGAACAGGGCATAAACTACATGAGGATGCTTCCACACAAGTTTCATCTTTCCTGGCCTACTGGTTCTTGAGAAGATTTTTAAAAGATACCATTAATTTATTACTATATAATTCATAATTTTCTCTCCTTGGAAGAGGGTGTGGCCCTTCATTTGAACAAATTTGAATCCCCTTCACCCAAGGATACTTTGGCAAGTTTGGTTGAAATTGGCCCAGTGGTTCTTGAGAAGAAGATGAAAATGTGAAAAGTTTATGATATTGATGACACACAATGGACAAATTTTGATCAGAAAAGCTCACTTGAGCCTTCAGCTCAAGTGAGCTAAAAAGTCATGGTATTTATCTGAAAAGGGCAGATAGACAGCTACATCAAATTTTATGACTCCATGCCTTTGCAAAAGTGAGGGATAATTTTTTTCAATATGCCAAAAGGGTACGCGTGTATTAGAATTATTATTTTTTGACATTTATTGACATTTTCCATTTGCTTTTATATTTTCAAATTATGGTCAATTTGAGAACCCTAATGGGAAATCATTAGATCCTTTATTTAGAGATCATGTGCGCAGATCAAAGAATCTCATATTAGACTGTCATATTCTAATTATGATCTTTCTTTTACATATATTTACTTAAAATTCATTATTTGTTTTACAAATGCCCTTGACAGTTAGGCCATTTATTATGAGCAACCAAAAGGAACAGAAAGACTGAAAGACTGCTTCATACATACTACAGTAAAATTACATACTATAGTAAAAACTGCTTACAGCAAACACATGCACCCATAATGAAATAACGTTATTTAACAAAGTGATTTTCCCTCCACATCGAATTTAAAATATACTGTTTACTTAAAGGATATAATGAATGATGCTCATAAAGAAGCAAAATGGTCTGTCCCTAGCACTTCTTTTATAAGCATGTTTAACTCTATCAAGCATTTGTTGTGACAGGCTCCCTTTACTTACGGCCCAAAATTTCTAGGAATGTCCTTGGTAAGAGATACAGAGGCACATTTCCACTTGTCCTCACTGACATTCAGATTCAGGATTTCTATTGGGCGATTGATTCCAAGTCTACATGCACTGACCAGAGACACTCTGAGTCTACTCACTCGAGTACCATACATATGGTAGTAAAAAGCTAGCTGAAAAAAATTATTTGAAGAGTAATTTGTAAGCATGCAGGAAATACACTCAAACCTTGTTACCTCAAACTGGATGGGGTCTAAAAAAGAGATACTGTAAAAGTGGTTATATTGGCGGTACGAAAGTTTGACGATTTCTTCATCTTAAAAAATTGACGAGTGAAAACTTTGACAATCTTTTTACTGTGCAAAATAAAAATGAATTATCTTCCTTTAATTCCTTACATCTGCAAAGGAATATCTATGACAGAAAACGGACTAAGTCCGTGGTTACTAATGAACTTATGTAAAATTAGTAATAAAGGGTAGTTATTCAAGTTTTTTTTTTTGCCAATAAGCATGATACACTGGCTAAAAAGCCTTCATTGCGGTTGGTATTAACAGAACCTGCTAACATGATGACTTTTTTCATGAAATTGTCAAAAACAATCGTCTCCTCAAGACCTTTACAAACTAACGATATGTTTAAAATTGTTGTAATTAAATACTGTAGACGTACTTTTTTCCACGGGGTCATAATTCCGCGGAATCTAAATTTCTGGTTAATCCGCGGAAAGAAAATTACACGGATTTTCTAGATTGTCACTATATACCTTTTATTTATATTAAGTACGCTTGGTCAAATTTCCGCGGAAAATTTGTGACCGCGTACATAGCGTAAATTAATACCACGCGGAAAAAAGTACTTCTACGTTAAATAAATGGATAAAGGGAATTTTTTGTTTGTATAGCATTTAACTGTCAGATAATATTACCTGAGGCAAGAAACCTGACAATCAGCAGGGCTTGGTAGTAATTACATTTCAATGTATCGTATAATTGAGTCGTTTAAATACGTGTTTGTTTGACTAATTTATCAAGTAAAAATTCAATTGCAAGCGGATATCTTATATATTATTTTTGCTTTTTTTAAAACAAGTTTAACATTTCATGTAAGTTTATATGCTATATACAATGTTATTATCTTTTCGAGATAGGCATTCCAATAATATAACTTATAAGGTGACTAGACCTTGCACGTACACAGGGGAAAGACAATGAATAAAAAATTGACTAGAAGAAACTTTGACGAGCTAAAGTCATTCGTCACAATCGTCAATGTTTCCTCCTCGTCAAACTTTCCACTTTTACAGTATCTGTAATGGAGATACCAAGGTTAAAATACATAGAGAACAGTTGGATTTTTTTTGCTTCCATTGAGACTTGCAAACACACTTTCAAACATCCATGGTATTCAAGATATCAAAGTTTGCGAGAACCAGAACTGTCCAAACGGGACAAAATACCCCCCGCTGGGTTTTTCAGAAGCAAGTTTTTCCATAAGAAAGATATGTATCAAACATGAATAATGAATTTTTTTTTCCAGTGACCTTGAAGTTCCCCAAATGACCTTGGGTCAAGGTCATGACACACCCTTGGGTCATGGGCAATCTTTGTGTGAAATGAGAACCTACCAAGTTAATCCATACAAAAGATATGGACCAGACACGAATTATGAAATTTTTCTTCCAATGACCTTGAACTTCCATAATTGACCTTGGATCAAGGTCATGACAAACCCTTGGGTCATGGGCAATCTTTGTGTGAAATGAGAATCACCAAGTTTACCCAAAAGAAAGATATTGACCGGACACGAAGTATGAAATTTTTTCTTCCAGGGACCTTGAACTTCTCCAAATGACCTTGGGTCAAGGTCACGACACACCCTTAGGTCATGGGCAATCTTTGTGTGAAATGAAAACCTACCACAAGTTTAACAACAAGAGTGATACTGCTCATTTAGAACAGATTAAAATGATAAGTATATAGAATTGTAGATATTTAAAAGGTTTACATATATTGTCTTACCTGACATTTCCCATTTGATGATGAGGAAGAATTCCAGACTGAGGCACTGGGAGCTGGAAACACTGGGCTCTCTAGAATACCAGCATCTAAATGTCTCCCATTGTCCATTTCAACATACAAATAATGACCTGAGGAAAGTAAAACAGCAGTATGAAAGGACACTGTGCCATAAAATGTTATCTCTATTTTCTTTAAAAAGTGTTTTTCTTTCGAAATCCATGACTTTCAAGCTATTTTTAATAAAAAGAGTCTTGCTTCCTTCTCCTGACCCAGGATAAAAAAAAATAGTAGGGTAAGTGAGGGGAACTTAAAAAAAAGTGCGCAGAAGTTAGCTGCTTTGTGATGATTATGTACATACAAGTTTAAGCATAAAACTGAAATAATTGTTGATGGGACAAAATATTTCTAAAGCTTTTAAAAAAGAAGCCCATGGGCCTAATAGGTCACATGAGCATCATGTTATAACTTTCCAACAATTGAATTTGATTCGTGTTTTAAACTAGAGGCCATGAAATTAACAATTTTGAAAAAGGCACCATTGCTTACCATAACAATATACTAAGCATGCTTACTTTGGTTACTTAATACCCAGACTGAGGTAGATCAGAGTAACAAAGAGAAAATGCAATTCCACATTATAACCAGTTGTGCAACCCATCCCACAAGAACCACTGACCCTTGGGCCACAAATTTTAAAATTTTTGAAATTTTTTCATAAATTTTATTTCATCATAAAAAGTTAATTAATAGCAAAGAGCAGATTTCAAAGCATTAATTTATTTTTAGACTATGACCCCCCACCCCAACCCACCCTCTAAGTACCCCTGACCCCCACCCCAACTCACCCTCCAAGTACCCCTGACCCAGGGGCCCTGAAATTAACCATTTTGAAAGAGGCAGCTTTCTTCATCATAGATATGTACTTAGATCATTGGCTTAATACCCAGGAGCAAAGGAAAAGATTTTCAAAGAATTCATGCATTTTAACTAAATAAACATAAGGGCCCTGTCCTAACACAAGGAACCCGACCCAAGGACCCTGAAATTCACAAATGTTGAAGAGGCATCCTTTCACATTATAATTATGTACCGGTACATACTTCATTGGTTTAATACCCAGGAGCAGAAAAGATTTTAAAAGAATTTATGCATGTTATCAATATATAATCAATAGAGCCCCACCCATACCGAAATAAAGTACAAAAAAGTATACTTTTATTGTACTTTTTTAGTATTAAATTTGTGCTTTTTAGAAAAAGGTCAGAAAAAGTATACTTTTTTTGTACTTGGCCAGAGAGCCTCTGAAAGCTGATGTACTTTTTTTGTACTTTATTTGAACTTAGTTTTTCTCCACAGTACTTTATTTGTACTTTATAGAACTTAGTTTTTTTCCACTGTACTTTTTTTGTACTTCATTTGGACTTAGTTTTTTCTCAATGTACTAAAAATGTACTTTTCTTGGACTTAAACTTTTTTGGCAGAATCAGAAAAATAAGGATGTACTTTTTATGTACCTAATTTGGACTTTGTTTTTTTCCCATTGTGTTCAAATTATTTTTGAAATTTTATAACAATTTTTATGAAATTAGTTAGCAATTTGTTCATATAAAAATATTTATTAAATTATTCTAATGATTTAGGAAAGTTTTATTCTAATGTGAGCATTCAGAATTCAACTATGGTGTTAGCATAAGAGTATATATAATATATGGCTATTTAATTTACTTGCGTATTTGTTGCAGGGAAAAGGGGGTGTTTAATACAGTTACAGTCAAATGTATTTGTATTTCTGTCATGCTGTGTCCATTTTATGTTTAACAGAATTATGTCCTAAACTCATTATAATCATCAAGATTTAGTAAACCTGATGGAAATTACATCGTAAATCTGTACAGAAATAACTCTCTCTCTATCTCTCTATCTCTCTCTCTCTCTCTGGCTGTGGAAATATTAAATTATTTAAAGGTAAAATTTTTGGAAAGGAAGTAATTTACATGAACAAGTATTCTGCTTGCTTTACATTTTACATCTCTCTCTCTCTCTCTCTCTCTCTCTCTCTCTCTCTCTCTCTCTCTCTGCAAACGATGTTTATTTCAAATGACACAGGTGGTTGTACTCGGTGACCTTTGTTGTCTAGACGGTGCAGTGGAAACATACACATAAATTCACAAGAAGTTTCTGGGAAAACGAAATCACACGCGATAATTTTGACTATGTGGTAAACAAAATGGATTGAAATCGAGTATTGAGAAATACATCTTAAATTAATAAGGGAAAATATAGTTGATATATTTAGTTGATAATTAAGTGTCACCTAAGTGTAGTTCTAATAAACGGAAATAGCAAGGAACGAATATTAATACAAAAGCCTCCAAGATGCACCATGTCTATCGTTTTATTATCACGAAGAACTTTCATCATGTTTACGGGTATAAACAATGCACGAAATATAAGTAGCATGTGCAAACGTCTAAGCTGCCTGCATACAAGATATTTCGACATTGAGATTGAAGACTGAAAATTTTATTAGGATTTTTGCAGTTAACAAATTCAAAATTTCTTGTGGCTTTACAAATTGAACTCGATAATTTATTGAAAACAAAAAAACAAACAAACAAAATGGCGACGACGATTATTACACAATATGGCGGTCACAATTGTGGTAAAGCTAGATATCAAGTACTGCACAAAAACGGCTTCAAAATAAATTTAATGATTTTAAAAACATTATTAAGAGAATTTCTGATGTTTTTATGAACTAATTCTGTATTTATTTATTTATTTTTTTAATCACGTGACTCTTTCAAAGTCAACGATTGGTCAACAACGAAGCGCGGATTTTTCCGGGGACGATTTGAAAATTGGTGTGATTGAAATGCTGAGACCAAAAATAGAGATTTTGAAGTCGGTAAGGCTATATTTATGTTTAAAATTTGGATAATGTTTGTAGGAAATGCATTTCACCACTATAGAAACGTATTTAACGAAGAATTTCCATATAGATTTTACATAATGTGGGAATTTGTGTTTTCGATTTCTGGTTTGTTTTGATCGGTATGACAATGTAAATTTACATTTGAATTAATTGAATGGAACATGCTTTTTCTTAGACTATGTGAAACATGAATCATTTAATAACTTGTCATATTTAATTCCTAAAATGTTTCAATATGATATTTATGCAGTAAGATTATAATACAATGAGCACTGCTCAGTATTTGGAAACGTTCACTGGGCTACGTAAAAACATTTTTGTAGCCTAGCTATAAGTCTTAGCATAATTAAAAAAACACAAAGTCTACTGAATTTTGTAAGATTTAAAGTTTGTTAAACAAATAAATGGATGTTTGTTAAAAGGCAGAATGTATATAGCATGATGTAGTGTGTGTGAGGTGGGGTTGAGATTGAAAAAGGGGGGGGGAGGTAAGTCAATACAAATAAATTTAATACTGGGGGATTGAACATGATAAAAAGGCATTTTAAGTATCAGCATTTACATGCATCTGATAAATTTGAAGTTGCACTTGTTAGTTATCACTTAAGATGTACTGATCATCTTTCGAGGCTGAAAAGAACTTCAAATGGGGGGGGGGGGGGGTTGGGGGGGGGTTGGGGGGGGGGGTTGCTTCAATATTGACACACATGAATACTTTTTTTTATTCTAAACATGTAAATTGCAAGTAATATAACATGAGGAATATAGACAGGGTTTTTTTTCAAAGAAACTTAAAAATTTAATTTTAGAGTAATCTTAATCTTTCAACATGCATGTTCAAGTTATCTGATTTTCTTCTATAATTTTCAGAAGTTCCTTTTTTACTGTGACTTAAATGCAGAGCTATGGGAAAATACTAGTGTTGGCAAATCGGACGATTTTTAGTAACCGGTTACTCGCTTCATCTTCCGATCGAGTACCCGGTTACTCGGATGATTTTTCGTAAAAGTATCCACATCTTTTATTCATCTTGTGCTTTACTTATCGGTAGTAGTAATTCACAAATATACTGAATTTTGGACATTATATTTACAATACACACATGCGTTATTGTGAACGAATTTTGATTTTAGATTAAAGAAAATAAGAAATTTGACACACGAAGAAGACAAATAAAGACATCGTCAATCACCGTCTCACCATTGCTTTCCTGATGCTTTCCCTTTCAACCCCCGAAATGTCGCTATCAAGGAGAATAATAATTATCTACATACTCCGTAATTATTAGTTAATTTTCGTTAAGATTTTGAATCAACTGTTCTTTCTTACAGTTACAACCCAAACTTAATTTGTCTGAGGCGGCATCTCGTTAAGTTAAATTATCAAATGAGGTAATCATAACTCAGGCCTTCAAAAGTTGTTTACCCTCGAGCAATCAAGGCTATTAATTATATAAACTGTGAAAACTAATCAAAATAATTTGATCCACTACAACCATGTATTAGATCAAGTCTAACGGTATCTAAATTTAGGGAAATGTGTAAGTATATACATTTATAAACTAGAAAACAATCATTTTATATGCATTTACTATGTAATTTTTTTTGTTCATGCGAGTAACCGGATAGCAGTTTTACTAACCGATACTCGCATCGTTCGACGGTTAACCGGGTACTCGTTGCCAACACTAGAAAATACCTCAACAATATAACTGTATCATATCACCAGTAAGTATATTAATGCCCTGTTCAAATGGAGAGTTTAATTTGCAGTAAATTAATGCCAAGTAAATGCGAAGTAAACTAATGTGAATCAAACTAATACGAGTAAAATTGCGTTCACACGACAGCTAATGCGAAGTAAACTAATGCGAATTCTGTTTCTGCAGCACGGCTATTATGACGTCATTTGCAAATCACGTCACCTTATGCTGACGCAGATCCATTTGACATGATGGCAAAGTGTCTGATTTTATGATAAACAAAATTTTCCTTAGTTTTTCACTCAAAAATAGCACAAGTGGCATTTGACTAAATTTTGCCATTACGCATGCGTCAGAATTTAGTTCGAATTAGCTTTGCCAAGCGTTCACACAGAGCTAATGTGAAGTAATTTAATGCGCAGTAAACTTATTCGAAGTAAACTAATTTGCACTAAATTCTCTGTGTGAACGCTAAGCGAAGTTAATTCACAGTAAACTTACATTTAATTCGTATTAAACTCTCCGTGTGAACAGGGCATAAAATTTAAATTTAAATGTAGTCTGACTTTGTAAAATAAAAAAATTTTAAAAATCATATCAAACTGGTAATAATATGATGCATGTACTATGTGAGTCTGCCATGTATTAGCTTATGAATTTATATTTCTGCTTTTTGAGAACTTTGATGTTTAATTTAGAACTGAAAAAAATTGATTATTAAACTTTTTTTGCAGAACCCAATGAAAAGTGCTTAGAACATGTTGAAGGGTTAAACCACATAGCATATTCAAATGAAGATCACAGAGAGAAAGATTGGGTGAATAGACTTAGGAGTGTAGGCGATCTGTGAGTGTGATCAATCAGTGACAAATCCATGTACAGGACAAGCCTGTAGGATGCAATTTCAGTTTGGGGGGTTGGGAACACCCCTACCTCGAGATTCCAACCATGTAGTGACTAGACGCAAAAGGATTAAAAACTGTTATTCTATAAAATTATATATATAATCTTGTTGATGATTTTATATTCCAATTTATTCTCTAATTATTTATGGAAGATTTATAGAACTGAAAATAATGATTTCATGGACTGTCAAAATTTCATGCTTTTGAATAACAATTCTGTAAGTTAAAAAAGAGATTTAATTTTTTGGGTATATCAGATCTGAATGCATTTTTGTTCTTTTTAAACCATCAATCTAAAAGAAGTACTTTCTAAATAATTTTTCTGCATACATTTTTGTACCTTTTCGCACACATTTTTGTACTTTTTCGCATACATTTTTGTACTTTTTTTCTGGAAGTATACTTTTCTTGTACTTTATTACACCTTTTTAGCATACAATTTTGTACTTATCTAGAAGTATACTTTTTTGTACTTTTTTTGGAAGAATACTTTTTTTGTACTTTTTCTAGAAGTATACTTTTTTTGTACTTTTTCTGGAAGAATACTTTTTTTGTACTTTTTCTGGAAGAATAATTTTTTTGTACTTTTTCTAGAAGTATACTTTTTTTGTACTTTTTCAAGGAGAATACTTTTTTTGTACTTTTTCTCGAAGTATACTTTTTTTGTACTTTTTCTAGAATTATACTTTTTTTGTACTTAAATATGTTTAATAGTTTTAAGAAAGTACTTTTTTTGTACTTCCAATTATACTTTTTATGTACCTTGGTCAAATATAGAAATGTACCAAAAGTATACTTTTGTTATCCTTTTTCTGTGACTGAGAACACACGTTTCTGAAAAAGCACAAAAAAAGTATACTTTTTTTGACTCAATTTGGAACGACCAAATCTCTCGTTCCAAATTGAGTCGAAAAAAGTATACTTTTTTTGACCTTTTTTTGTACTTTTTTTCTGTACTTAATTTGTACTTAATTTCGGTATGGGCCACCTTGACACCAGAACTCCTGACCCTGCATGGGGCAGGGACCCTGAAATTCACAATTTTTGTTCCCCTTCACCCACAGATGCTATATGCCAAAATTAGTTGAAATTGGTTATGTGTTTTCAGAGTAGAAGTTGAAAATGTTCAAATGTTAATGCACGACAAATGCCGAAGAACAAAAACGGTTAGAAATAGGTCACCTGAGTGACTCAGGTGACTTAATAAATAAACAGGATTTTTAAAATTGAGATTCAATTTCTATTACATAGTCCTATCTTTATAAATACTTCTGGAAGTAGTTCAGTCATTATCGTCATGCATTGTTCAACCTTATAAAACACATTTGAGAAGTGTGTGGTATGGAATGCCATCAAACATTTTTTTTATTCCAATATCATCAAGAATTTTCAGTGTTGATAGAAAGTTGTCTTTAAGAGTATACCTTTACAATACATTATTATAAATACTTTTGATCTGACAAGATTAAAAGACCTTCATATCTAGCATATATAAAGCTAATTACTGCTACCATAAAGCATGATTATTTTTGCAAAAGGGTGAGCTAAAGAAATATTAACAAGATCTCTCTCTGAGGTATAAAACTTTATTTCCTATCTAGCTTGTAACACGAGCTTTGATTGGTTACAAAGTCGGGTGTAAATATCCGTGCACCCGACTTGAGCCGGGTGTAAATAAAACGTGACGTCACAATGTATACATTCTCTATGATAAAAGCTAAAAATCATGTTTACAAAGCATTTTTATGGGTACAAAGGAAATAAATTCGTTATCCAGGTCCAATCAAGGGTGTACGGTTATTTACCCCGGGTTGTATTCCATACACCCTTCGGCCTTCGGCCTCAGGGTGTATGGAATACAACCCGGGGTAAATCCCCGTACACCCTTGATTGAACCTGGATAACTAATAGTCCCCAGTAGGTCACTCTTAAGAAAAGACATACTCTAAAAAAATCACAGAAAAGAGCTCTTCAAAATAATTATACTGCAAGAATACAGTGAAACAAGCTTATAGTGAACATGCTTATAATGAATTAATGCTTACAGTGAAGTGATTTTCATTCCCCATATAAGTTTATAATATATTGTAAACATGTATTGTACTGTATATAACTAATAATGCTTATAATAATACAATAAAATGGTCTGTCCTTGATTTACTGTATATTTATGTAGCCTGATTCTTTAGTTGAGATGAAATATTGGTTGAAGGCAGTACGTAACATATCTGGCTGTAGGCAATTTTGTGTGAAGAACCATTAATAATTAAAACATTAAAATGTTGTGATCCAAAACACATTCAACATCCATGATCATGATCAAGTAACCTTGACCTAATTTCTATTATCATGGAATGGGGTCATGACAGGCCTATTGGTCCAAGGCAACCTTTGACCAAGTCTGATATTCTGACTCCTTCAATGCAATTCTTTTAAGTCAATGTTCTGAGCTCTCCAGATTATATGACTTATTAGCCTTTGTCCAGGGGTCATATATATTTGTGCTTCTAAATTTCTTCTGCTTAAAAGTAATACTTATATTCAACAAGTTATACAGAATGAAATCTTTACAAAATCTTTGACAAATGACATAAAAATATTAGAATCATTAATTCAATTTGTATATATTCTAAAAATCTGTTAGGGAAAAAAGTCAGAGACACTCTTGATAAAAAATGTTTACAAACACATGATGATTTCATATTCTTCACTTGTACCAGGGAGGGGATCAAGAAAAGCAGAGCTGCCAACATTCTGAAATGACAAATAGTAAGGCGGGGTCTAGGGACCACCTAGGCCCCCTGACACTGAAGATGTTTTGTAAATGGACATGCAATCTACAGCATGTTTCCATTTTGTTTACTTTAAAACATAGACATGAATGTGATCGGCATTCTAAAACCGAAACGATGATAAATGAAAGCGTTGTAAGAATTATGAATATATTATAATAGTAGAAACTATAGACTGCCAGCTATGAAAATACCGGTATTATAAACTTTGAGCGAGAAAAACTGAAATTGGAAGAATACAGAAAGAAATCGTAAGGCGTATTTTAGATGCTGATTTCGTACGTCTTATGCCAATATCGTAAGGGTTGGCAACTCTGGAAAAGGGTAAAAGGGCAAATAATTTCTCTCTAGTTTTCAATAGAAACAACCACTAATTTGATATGTACAACATAAAATGAGGTCTTAAAGATATTCACATGTCAATTCATATCTTCTGATGTTTCATGTAGAATTTACAAGCTTCTATTAAGTGTATGTTCATAAAATCAAATATTTTATTTCATCAGAGATATACAGTTGAATCATAATATGTTATCTTGAACTGTATATATGGGACTGATTAAAAAACAAAGATAATCTGAGGATTCCAGATATTAAGGGTAAATTACTTTTTTTAAAAAGTGGTCTGAAATTTCAAATCACTCCGACATATCCATAGTATTCCAGTTATCAGTGTTCAGGAAATGGAAGTTCAACTGTATAAACAGCATACATAAAGACAGTGTTTAGATGTCTGCATGAGGTTTTTATTATGGTAAGGAAAAAAGATTTCAAATAAAATGCTTATTTATTGATTTTCTCACCACAATTTGCCATCTTTGGTGAATTCAGAAAGAAAAAAAAAGGCAAAGTCAGATGAGATCGCCTTTGTATAATCCATGATAGCATGAATTGAGTTGAAGGAAATGACAAAAGATGAAGGGAATTGGTGGATTAAATATTTCAATCACAGAAAAGATCTAAAAAAATTAATCATATTTATTTTCAGTTGCTACTTTAGCTATATATTCAGATATATCAAAGGCATTTCTTTAGAAAGATACTTCAAACACACAGGTATAAAAAATTACAAACAACTCCTTCATTTAAAAAATAAATTACAATTATTTATAGGTTTACCATGTGTATCAAAATTGTGTTTATCACAAAAATAATGATGTTATTTTCATAAATTTGAAGTTAAAATGACAAAAGTCCATCTGAACAATATGTCCATGGGCCAGATTGCTCATCTGAGTTACTAGTGTCTTTCTGGTCAGCCAGACAAAGTTTAACACTCTACAGTGCTTCAAATTGTGGCATTAATTAAGGGGTAAAGAATTAAGTATTCCTGTACAAATTTTGATCACCCATAGAGGCTCCACCCTACTCTCTGGGGTCATGATTTGGATAGGATAAATTTGAATTTAAATTTCCCAAGAAATCTTACACAGAAGATTCATCTTTACTGATCCAGTGGTCCTGGAGAAGGTTATTTTTAAATTACCCCACACAATATTCAATTTTTCTTAATGATCCACCATTGGAAGAGGTGTGACCTTTCTTTTTAACAAAATTGAATTCCATTTAACAATGGATACTCTGTGCCAAGTTTGGTTGAAACTGATCCAGTGGTTCTGGAAAAGAAGATGACAATGTAAAACGTTTGCAACATACGCTATAACAAAGGACAGATTTTGATCAGAAAAGTTCACTTTAGCTATCAGCTCAGGTGAGCCTTTATGTATTTTCAATTATGTATGAAAAAGGGGCAAAGTTTATGATAAAAAATAGTGACATACACTTGAATTTTTCATACTAAAACTATTTGGGCTCAGCCCTTTCCAAGAAGATGCTGGAATTGTTCAAAAGTTACAGACTGGAAAAGATAGATCAAATAATCTGATTGAACATTAGACCTTGAAATTAGGACAGGGTGGGGTAGTTTAGGGATGAAAAAAAACTATTAAATGCCCTTTTTAAATTAGAAGCAGTGTTTCTATTAAAATCTTTAAAGAACGAGGGTGCTTTTGATTGGCATTCGGCATTTTACGCATAAAAAGTGAAAATTTTATCAACATGTCACATGAAATTTTACCATTTTTTTAGAGGGTCATCATGTGCAACAGAAAAAAAATATAAAAACAATTTGCTAAAAAATAACAAAATTTGGCCAGTATTTGGTGTTTTACATTAAAAAGATATATTATATGTTTAATTTACATTCTGGACAACTTTCCATGATTTTGAAAAGTTCTTTGTGTGTTTTAATTTCAAAGAAATGAATCCATTTTTTAAAGAGAATCGGCATTTTTTCCACAAAAAATCCAAATGTGTGAATGTGGTGCTTGTTAAAATCCATTCTAAATGTGTAGCGGTGATAGCTATATGTTGGGCTAATTCTTAACAAAACCGGAAGTGTTTGGTTCAAAAATGGCGCGTTAATTTTTTTTTCATGCAAACAACCATTTATTTATGTCAGTTTCTTTTATGACTTTGTCAAAAAGGCTTTGAATTATGATAAATTTTGGTTCAGGTGAGGAAATCATGTTCAAATCTTTAATAAACATGTACACGTAAAGCATCTATCATTAAATATTTCAAGGTGTTTATCTTATGTGTAACATTATGTATTACGAAACCCTAATGGTGTAATCGGTATAAATGTTACAATTTGTAGGTCTTTCAAACTAAATAAAAAAAAAGAGGCCCATACATGTACCAAGCATAAGGGTACTTTCAAATTTTTTTTGAATTTTTAATCAAATATATGATCAATCATGGATTTGCTATTTTTTAGAAAATGATTGCAAAACCAGATTTTTAAAGAATTTTCCCTATATATTCTTTTAAAACCTTGGTCCCAAAAGTTTATATCAAAATTGTCATAACTACCTGAACATGCTTTTAAAAATATGATGAATTATGGCTTTGTCATTCTTGATTAAAATTTTTAAAGAATTTTCCTATATATTTCTATGAAAACCTTGGCATTTGGCAGGAATACCCCCGGGGGTCATGATTGAAAAGTGAAAATTTTATCAACATGTCACTTGAAATTTTAATTATTTTTTATTCTTAGAAGAAGATTTTTAAAGAATTTTCCTAATTATTTCTATGTAAAACCTTGAGCTTTAATTTGCTAAAAAATAACTTAAAATTTGGCCAGATCGGACATTTGGTACAAAATGGTACATTACTAAACACGTTTTTCTAAACTTTTTCTATCTCTGGGTCTCCTCTCCATGATTTTGAAAAGTTCTTTGTGTGTACTTTAATTCAAAGAAATGAATCCATTTTTTTTCCATATAAATATGATGAATTATGGCTTTGTCATTCTTGAGAAGAAGATTCTTAAAGAATTTTCCTATATATTTCTATGTAAAACTGTGTGAATGTGGTGCTTGTTACCCGGGGGGTCCTTTTAAAAAACACTGTAAATGTGTACATGATAGCTCCCATATGTTGGGCTGAATTATGACTTTGCACTCTTGAGCGAAAAGTTTTTTTCAAGAATTTTCCTATATATTTCTATGTAAACAACTTTTTTTGTCAGTTTCGTTTTATGTACTGGTGTATTGAAACTTTGAATTAGATAAATTTTCCTTCAAGTTTCATCTTTCCTGGCACAGTGGTTCTTGAGAAGAAGATTTTTTAAATATACCACTAAATTTTCATTAATTCCCAATGTACATGTACACGTATCATACATCTATGCATTAAATATTTCAAGGTGTTTATTTTGTGGTAAGTTTGGTTGAAATTGGCCCAGCGGTTCTTGAGAAAAAGTCGAAAATGTGAAAAGTTTACAATTTCACAGACGGACGCCGGACAAAATGTGATGAAAAAAAAAAAAAACCTGTGGACGTGTTTGTAAAATCTGACCAGCTATGTTCAGCCAAGCAAATCACGGACATTTAAACCGTAAATGTTTCATACAAATGATTCCTGCAGATCACTCGCCAAATACGCCCATCTTCTTAAAGAAGAATACATGAACCATTGACTTAAATCGGGACATTTTTTAAGTCAATGGTACAAAGGGAAAATTAACGTTTTTTTTTCTTAAAGATTTTGTTTAAACAAATAGACTTATGATCAAAGTTCAGAGTAAATTCACAAAATTGTGACATTTTGGTTCCACAATTAGAACATAAATAATCTAGCTAAATTAGAACTGACTTGAATACAGATGGAAACAAACACTTCAAACTTGTTAAGAGAGAAGTGCACTTAATGAGTTCCATTGGTTAGATATTATTTCCCTGGACCAAATTTAACTGATGCCATTTATTCAACATCATGTCGGCAAAGCTAGATAATTCCCCCCTGACTTTTCAATTATGCATGATAGAAAAAAAAATCTTAAAACTCTATTCCTATATCATTCAATCTATAAAGAATGTATGAAAATCTATTCAAAGAGATAGATTTTTATTTCTTTTCTTTTTATGAAATTTAATCAAGAACAAAGACTGAATCTGGCTCTTCTGCATAATTAATAAGCCACTAATTGCTATTTTGAATAATATCCTCTGCAGTTAAAGGTTTTGGCTTAATTATTATGTTTTCTTCCATCTCCTTTATAGCCTACAAAAATTCACAATACAGCGAGTAAAACACTCTTATAACGAACTGATAGAGACGGACAATTCTAATTTTAATTGCTATAAAGCATAATTCTTTATATATCCATTAAGTTTTCAATGCACATTTAAGTCGCAGGGAATGAAAATCACTTTTATAAGTGTGTTTCTCAGAACTGTGTTTTACTGTATGCAAAACACAATTTATTGTGCAAGCATTTCATGTTATGCTGTCACTATATGATATGACATATACAGTCACATATGAACTTTACTTAGGACTAGCATTAACCCAATATTAATACAAATCTATATATGACTCTGCTATTAAGTTCAACTCCTCTTCTTTTTGTTTTGCTCTCTTACTAAATCTTTATTTGTTAAAAGATATAGTTGACAATTACCTTGAACCAAGATTATGACTCAATCTAAGACCAGCATGGTCAAACACTGGGACCACAGAAGCAGCTCAGACATGATTTGTGGCAGGTGCATGGACAGTTGAGATTTTAATCAATACCCTCATTCATTAATCATAAGCTTAAGGCATATATATACGCCTTCAAGATGACATTAACTTCAAAACCTTTAATTTTTTTTCTCTCATTTTCTAAAAGAATAATATATATCCTTGATCAAAATAAGAGAAAAGCTTAAATGTCATACCTTAAAGAGGCCCATGGGCCACAACACTCACCTGGCTTTGACCCTGCAGTTCTATAACAGATTTTCCCACTATATGTATTCCTCCATTTTTGATCACTTTTTGTGGCCTTCTTATAAACAGGGGTCAAGATTTGAACAAACCTGAATTGATACTATCAGAGGATGCTTCAATATTAATATGAATCATCATGGATATATTTTTGAGGTGTTACAAAGATTTTTTTTTTTCAATATATAATCCCTGATGTGGCCCTCCTCAATTCCTGGGTGGCCATGATTTGAATAATTTACAATCTATACTACCTCAGGAAGCTTCCCCACAAGTTTACGCATTTCAGGTCAGGTGGTTCCTGACAAGAAGGTTTTTATTGATCCCACCCTAATTTTGAATTTTTCTTAGTTGTTTCCCCTTGAGAGGGCTGGGACTTGGCCCTTAATTTTAACATTTAAGACTTCCTTTCACCCAGGAATGCTTTGTATAGACTTTGCTGAAATTAATTGTCTTAGTTTCTAAGGACTCTTTGGAAGGATTCTGAAATGTGAAAAGTTTACAGATGGACAGAGAACAAATGGACAGATGTATGGAGTACAGAATTTAATCAGAAAAGTGACAATAGCAGCAATGCTCATGAAAGATTTTAATTAAGCTATGTTTAGTTCCTGACCAATTAAAACAATGCATGTTAAAATTTTCCTGTAAAAATTTAAAAAAAATTATTTTCTTAAACAAGAGGCCCATGGGCCTTATAGGTCACCTGAGTATCATGCAACAACTTTCCAACAATTGAATTTGATTCATGTTTTAATCTAGAAGCCATGAAATTCACAATTTTGAAAGAGGCACCATTGGTTATCATAATTATGCATCCAGCATACTTATTTTGGTTCGTAATACCTAGAGGTACATGTAGATCACGTAACAAAGAGAAAATGCATTTCCACTTTATCATAATCAGTTGTGCACCCCATCCCACAGGAACCACTGACCCTGGGGCCACATCTTTCAAAATTTTGGAAATTTTATAAATTTTATTTCATCATGTTGTTGATTAATACCAAAGTGCAGATTTCAAAACATTAAATCATTTTCAGACCCCCCATTCCCACCCCACCCCAGTACCTCTGTCCCAAGGGCCAGGAAATTAAGCATTTTTGGAAGAAGCAGTGTTCTTCATCATAAATATATACTAAGATCATTGCCATAATACCCAGGATCAAAGGAAAAGATTTTCAAAGAATTTTTGCATTTTCACTATTTAAACATTAGAGCTCCACCCTAACACAAGAAGCCCTGACCCAGGGGCCCTGAAATTCACAAATCTCAAAGAGGCATCCTTCCTCCTCATAACTATGTACATAGTTCATTGTTTAATATCTAGGTGCAGAAAAGAAGATTTATAAAGAGTTTATGCATTTTCACTATATAAACAATAGAGCCCCACCCTAACACCAGAACCCCTGACCCTGGGGCCATAAAATTCACAATTGTGGAAGAGGCATCCTTCCTCCTCGTAACTATGTACTTAGTTAGTTTATTTAATACCCAGGAGCAGAGAAGAAGAATATCAAAGAATTCACTATAATAATCTATATGGCCCCACCCTTAGTTTATTTTAATACCTTATTCACCATAACTATGCACTTGGTTAGTTTATGTAATGCAGAGAAAAAGAAGAATATCAAAGAATTGCATTTTCACTATATAATATATAGCTATATGGCCCCACTTTTAAAAGAGGCAGCCTTATTCACATAACTATGCACTTGGGTAGTTTATTTTATGCCTGAAAACAGAAAAGAGGAATATCAAAGAATTATTGCAATTTCACTACAATAATCTATATGGCCCCGCCCTAGCACTAGAACCCCTGACCCTGGGCTCATTAAATTCAAAATTTCAGAAGAGGCAGCCTTATTCACCATAACTATGCACTTGGTTAGTTTATCTAATGCCCAGGAGCAGAAAAGAAGAATATCAAAGAAATAATGCATTTTCACTATATAACCTATTTAGCCCCGCCCTAGCACTAGAACCCCTGATCCTGGGGCCATGAATTTCAAAATTTTGGTAGAAGACTTAATGCTGATTACAGTCATACCAATAGTTTGACTGCTTGATGTCCAGGAGTAAAGAAGAAGATTTTTAAAGATTGCACTAATTTTAGTGGTTTTTGCCCCACCCCTCAGACCCCAGGGGGGCAGGGACCATGAAATTCAGTTTTTGTTCCCCTTCAGCTATAGATGCTATATGCCATATTTGGTTGAAATTGGTTCAGTGGTTTCAGAGAAGAAGCTGAAAATGTTCAAATGTTAATGCACGACGGACGACGATGGACGAAAACAGATAGTAATAGGTCACCTGAGTTTACTTTTTACTCAGGTGACCTAAAAAAGGCCCTTTCACAATAAGGTTGCGAGATGCAATTAATATTCATTGACAGCGAAAATTAGTTTCA
Source organism: Saccostrea cuccullata (assembly GCF_032062105.1). Taxonomy (NCBI): domain Eukaryota; kingdom Metazoa; phylum Mollusca; class Bivalvia; order Ostreida; family Ostreidae; genus Saccostrea; species Saccostrea cuccullata. Next base: position 285,627 of record NW_026928915.1, on the reverse strand, counting down.
AGAGGAACCAGAGGAACCTTAATGCTGAAAATACTACAATATTGAAGAAACTGTATGGTAGACGAAGTTCTTATTTACCAGAATTACTGTACAATTATTTTCTGCATCAAATTTGACTTTTATAAAATGTGAGCTCTGAAACAATGATTTGTCCCAAAAAGACTGTAAAACACCAGTTTAAATGGCGATTGCATATAAAATCATGGAAACATATCACAATTGAAGTCCATAAAATCTTCAGAAAGTTTTAATAGACAATGTGTCATCAACTCTCATGAAGACACTTTATACTCTTGAGACATGTTATTTCATGGTAAAGATATTCATAATGCAATCTGAGGGTTGGGGAACAGCTTTATTGCATTGGCAAGTCTAATCTGACAAACTTTGAAACCCAAATTAGGAGACACTTCAAGACAATACATTGATTTTATAAGATAATGGACAAGAGACCCATATAGAACAATGCTCACCCGAGTAAACATGACCCAGTTCTTTTAAATCAGTAGAGTTTTCGAAATTATTCCTATGTAAAACTTTGATCCCCATTTGTGGGCCCCACACTATCTTTAGAAGTCAATGGCTTGAACAAATTTGCATCAACATTATCTAAGTATACTTCCACAT